>NC_056731.1:1033875533-1033880533 GCF_019279795.1 Protopterus annectens | reverse complement strand
CACAAATTAGATATCAAAACAATCCTACAAGGTTTTGGACAGCCATCAACAAAGTACTACAACCACAAAAAACTGACACCCCTCCCCTTGTAACTACTGACAGCTCAACCAATATAGCAACTCAGTTTAACAAATTCTTTACAGAATCCATCCTAGCTAACTTTCAAAGCCATTCTACATGTATTAAGTCACCAAATATCCATAATAATGAACAGTGCTTTACACTTTAACCTGTTCCCATGCCCACAATTAAAAATCTGGTTAGCAAACTAAAATCTACATCTTCTTCTGCTGACAGACTACCAGCTGAATTCCTAAAAATTGCCACCGAGGCAATCACATATCCTACAGCAATTCTCATTAAAGTAGTATTTCACAAATCCTATTGCTCTCTCTCTAACTCCTCTCCTAGCACATTTCCTACCCCATTTAACTAACTCCTGTTCTTGCACACTTCCTACCCCAACTTAGTAACTCTTGTCCTTCTCTTACCTCTTTTAACCCCTCATTCCACCTTTATTGATGATAGTTTTGCCTAAATTCTTGTCTTTACAATCTTGTTTATATTACTGCATTTGTTTGTGTTTGTGACTTTCGGCTTTTCCCGGTTAGGGGTAGCCACAGTGGAACTCCGGTCCGCTAATGATTGGCAGTAGACGTTTACGTGCCGAGTTGCCATCCCTGACGCACAACCTTCAATGAAGGTACACCCATTCACGCATGTCTCCACATAGAAAATGCTCTAGCTGAGAATCGAACGGGACAACGTCTAGCTGTGAGACGATAATGCTACCGCAGCAACACCATATTACTGCACGGCATACCTAAAAATGCAACTTGAAAAACCAATGAATATACATATAATAATTATTTCATGTAAGCATATTATATTTTTGAGTCATATGTTCTATCATGTGTGTACTAAAGTGTACTGATTTATGCAAACCAAATTGTCTTATGTATACCAAATTGTCATTTTGTAATTGAATAGTGTTGCATGTGAAGCTTTTCTCCCTGGGCTTCTGCTGAAAAAGTGACTCTGTTCAGTCAGACTTTCCCGGTACACAAATGTAAAATAAATACATATTTGAGTAGATCAAGCTGCCTCTATAATAGAGCTGGCATTTTCCTTTACATTGATTATGTCATTAAGTATAGAAACATTTAAATCATGCACTGTTACTGGGATAAACACAGTGCTGAGACAGAGGAGTAACTAGAATTCCATCTTAACTTTTTTATCCAGCTGTTATATCAAGAGTTTAGACAATCAAGATGATCCTGTGCAGAGAAATCATTAAGAAAACCACACCCATCTCTTAATATAGCTTTGAGTGTACTGTCAATGTGATATGGTGTTTCCAATGAGTTATGTGTTACAGAAATTAAGCAGGCAAGGACTTTAAAAACTGGAAGGCGGTTTAAACATAGATGAAGTTCAGCCTGTTTTGACCAGCAGAATGTTGCCAATGAATATCGCTTGACCTGCTGATCTAGTCATACTGAGGACCAATCAAAATCTTTAAATATCAATAGACACTTGCTCAGTTATTGTATAATAGAACTTCAGGTCAAATAAATCATATAGTTCACACTGCAAAAGGTCTAGAGGAATTATGTCACCATAAAGCTGTTTATGCCTGACTATGGCACTGTTTCCTTAATTACAGTTATGAGCTAAACATTAATTCCTTTAGATGATCAGTAAGGTTTCCTGTAGATGAATCACATGTGTATTGCTGTACTATATCACTACCTTTCAGTTTAATATTATTTCAACACGCTTTTCATTTAAGCCTATTCTTTCCTACCTCAGCCTTCCCATCCAAACAGGGTACTTCAGTTTCTTAAGACATAGAATATTCCTCATCAGGTGGTCCAATCATATTGATAAAGACATTTCCTTTTCTATCTTCATATAAATCTTAATGGAGACAGAAAAAATGTTTAAATACGTTGAGTATTCTTCCCATATCTATGAAAATATATGTTCATTTCACTGTTGCTTTTCTAAACAATCCAAAGCTTTTAGTGGTTTATTAAATAAGCAACACTCAATGAAAATCACCAAATGCAAGTAAACGTTTTAGAACACTTAACATAGGAAACATTACTGCAATAATTTGGAACCATTGCACTTCAGAGAATTTGCACTACATTCAAATTAAATGTTTTATATAATCAAAAGGCATCATATGGTGACAAATCATCTGAATACATGCAGCAAGAAAACAACAGGCTTAATAAATTAAATGCAAGGATATATAGCACAAAGAAAAGATGTACTTTTTTCTTGTTGTCTTTTAGCTCAGTGTTGATTTATATAGACAGATGAATGATTGAATCCATAAATAAATAAATAAATGCATAAATAAAGCAGCAAGTGAGTGTGTATTTGCCTGGCAGATGTTGTTATCCATGAATGGCTGTCTGGGAATGCGATCTAGGTTAGCAAGCCTGGGGACAGAATATTAAGTCAGATAGGAAATAAAGTAGGGTATAGAATGCCTTCAAGATTTGGAGTGGGGGAAGGATTATTTCTGGATAGGGAGAGTAGATTTTTGTCTTAGGCATTGACCTTCTGTCAGGGTAACTGTCCTCGCTTTTATTGGTACAAATATTTAATTTGACAGCTGGATACACGTGGCCAGGTAATTCCCTCTTTCCCCTTGGCTTTACCAGGTATTTGGTGTTAGGCTGAGTGCTTATTGATGTTTCTGCTTGGGTTTCTTTGTGGATGTAGTCACAGTGAGCCATCTTTGAAGCTTCTGTGGAGGGAGCATGGTCTGGGAGTGCTGCCCTCATTTTACTAACTTGCATTGCTTATGGATATTTTACTGCAATGCTTATTATTATAAAACTGCATTGATGTTTTATTAGTTGTTCAGTCTTTTAATATGAATGAATTCCAATAAATTTGTTACTGGCCTGACAAGTAATTAAATGGTAATTTGGTATTTTCTGTATGGTCAGTCTTTCCTTGATGGGATGATGGACGATGATTCTTATATTAAAAGGGACTGTTTTTATTCTTTAGCAGGATATGTCTTTTCTATGTCCAAAAGTATTATTTTTGTTACCTACTGCGGTCATTCTCCAGAATTTCCTATAGGGAAATTGTATATAAACTGAATGAATGAATATACAAACACACTTCTGCTACGTGGACCATGAATGATAATAATGCTCTCTGTAAGCATTCAAAAAGTTATGATGGTTCTAAACAATCGTATTTCTACATAATGTATTATTTAAAGGGGGAAGGGGTGGTGAAATTTTTTTTTTAAATGTAAAGCAATGCAGTTGCCTAAAAGGGATAAACTTTGCTAAACCACATTTTAATAAAATGGCTAACTTTATGTATATGCTAAAAATTAAAGCCACCTCATAAATGAACAGTCCATTAGTGTCATGGTGAAGTTTGTTTAAGGATATGAAAATGTTTACAGCGAATGGATCTTTTTTACATCATTAATTTTTAAGATACTTTAGGTATATCTTAATTCTGCAGCATAATTATATACTAATGAAATAATGGAAAACAATTACCCTGAAATATTAAGAATGAATCAAGAGCTTAAGCAGACATGAGATCTCAGTAGATGTTAACGAGCTAGCTCAATTCATTCAAAAGACAATGGCCTGTTATTTTTTGAGGTAAAAATTACTTTCTTGGATCAGATCAACTGACAATGTTTACCTGGCCAGACATATTCTGATCTCTTGCAGGTAAAGTATTCTCCTTCTGGTGTCTGTGATACATACTGTTAGGAAACTAAACACCACAGTGAAGATCTTCAGAAATTATTATTTTTTAATAAAAGTAATTTGGGGCTAAGAATTCAGTAAAGAGAAGTAAATGGTATTCCTGACAGAAGTTCATATAGATCAAGAAGCAAACCAGATTTTGTAGAAAGGAAGAGAACCCTGGGTAGGCATAGAGTTCTGACCGACAGATTTACTGAAATTTTATTTTAAAAACGTGGCGATAATGGAGCACACTGGACCGTGTGTAAGTAGCCGTCAGAAATGCAGATGCTGGTATACAAGTACTATATTTATCCATTTCAAAATGTTAACAGAAGAGCAACAATGGGTGTTTCATCAACGTAACAAGACGTTTGAAATACCAGTGCCTGAAATTCTCGATGATTTACCACACGTACCTCATTACAAGGAACGTACCTCACTTGAGGTCTTAAAAAGTTCATGTTCCTCAAAGTTCCATATTGAAAGGGTCTGTCACACATTCAGTGATTTGCTTTTTTTAACTGATATCCATTGTAAATAGAAAGGAATCATATTAAATCATTAAAAGGCCTTTTTATAAGTAAACTGAACATATTTTAACCGTCCTATGGCCTTCCTATTTGAAGTTGTTAGCAGGCGTTCCACATTATGAGGGCTGGTGTGGTATACATTCATATGTTCAATGGCCAAATCCACGATGCTGCTGCCGATGCAAACTGCAAACCACAAAATTCGAAAACTACGAAACCTGAAGTACACAACACCTCACCCCCTTTTTGACCCATGGTAGCACTCGTTTTGGCGGTGGAGCCATCGGGAATGTCAACATTGTTACAACGTTTAGGGATGTCTGTGTAATGGAATTCGGCCAATGGTTCGAGGTTAAGGCCATTTGGCAATGTGCCTTCGCACATATGAATGTATACTGGCTAGACATCCTCATTTTGGAGATGGGAGGTTGAGAGCTATATTACCACGATATTGAAAGTTTTACGACACAGAGCAAATAATATGAGGCAAAATCTGGGAAGTTAAAAGTTATTGGGTGGGAAATACAAAATTCACCCCGGGGATCACTTCTGTGGCACTGCTTGACAGGGGCACAGGAAAATAATTTTCTTGGGTGATGAAAGCCAGGGAACCTGTTTGGCTAGGCTTATATAGGCCCCAGAGCCAATAGCCTAGTACCTACCTATGAAAAGTGAAACAGGTTTTCCGTTGGCATCCAGTTTCTGAATTATTACAAAGTA
>NC_056731.1:1033828033-1033870533 GCF_019279795.1 Protopterus annectens | reverse complement strand
TGTGTATGTGTGTGTGGTGGTATATGTGTTCATATGTTTCCTTATATATACTTGACTGTGTTCTTGAATAAAATGTTAACATTTGTAAGATTTGGACTTCTACACAAATGCTCCTGTAGGAATCCCATTCAAAAAACTATAACTGACAGAATACAAATGTAGCCTCTCAAGCCTTTTAGTTTATGTCAGAGAAGTTAATGAACCTAACATCCTAGTAAATATATATTGAATCATTTCAAGTTTCTTTATATCCAAAGTGGATTACAAACAAAATATATATATCCATATTCAGGAACTGGACATAAAAGTGAAATATATAGAGGTAATTATTCTTCAAGAGCATGTCAGGACATTGTATTTACTTTACTATAACTGTTCTGAGTGTGAACATCATTGTTTATGCTTGGCTTCTCCAAACAGAGGGTACAATACATTTTCATTCTCAGCATTGCTCATTTTGACATGGATTTTACTTATCAGCTTTAGTACGTTTGTTTATATCACAATGTTTAGACTCTTCTTGATTTTACTTAAGTCAGGCATATTACCTGTCATCATATGTCCTATGTCTCATGCTTCAGTTGTGCCTTTTCCTGCTTGACACCCCTCTATTCCCTTGGCTAGTGGAAGTTGTTTTGGAGCTGTGCTTGAATTACTGTAAACAGTTTTGATTTTGATTTGTTCCCTACTTCCTGGTTTAGTACTCAGCTGTTAATTGTCATCCTTCTGTTATGAATTTTGTTTGACACTTTTCACAATACAACACCACAGCTGTCATAGGCCTGATTCTATTCATTACACTTCCCACTTCATTACGTAGAAGAAATATTTCCATGACATTGGACTGTTCTGCACTGACATCTTTCTTCTGTAGATATACCTTAGATACTGATTTCACTTTCCGACTTCTTTACTGAAATGCCTTTCACCAAAATAGTTTTTTTTTCATCTTGTATTAAAAGAGCAAATGCAATTATTCATCCTCTTTAAATACAGTTCTTTTAACATTTTTATGTTTGCACTTTGATACTTGCAGGTCTTTCTTATACAAATTGTTAGCAACAGAGGTGCCAAGCCCCCTAGCTCAGACTCCTCAACTAGACTATATTTAATATTAAGGTGCAAAGACACTCTGAATGCTGCATGCTTTTCTTAAACGGTAAGTTCTGAAGTCTGTGTGTGCATCTTTTGATACTGCATCTGTTTCTTGTACAATGACATCAGGCTTCCTTGTCAGTAGTATAACATATTTAGCTGCCTTACTGCATCCAGGCCATTAAAATATTTATTTATTTATTTTTTTTTTTTGGATTAGTCAACACTTTCTGCTCCAGAAGCTTAGTTGAGGGTCACCTTTGTTATTTTCCTTGACCAGATCAAAATGAGATGTCAAACCTTCCTTATAATTGAACACTTTCTCCCTTGTGTCCTACAGATTCTTTTTCAGCAACTTTATTTTGTTCACATATTTCTTTCTTTCTATATTATGTTTTTTTTTTTCATTTTATCCTGTAGGGCTAAATAATTCAAGTTACATTTATGTTCTGCAGTATCTAGCTCTGTAATCTTTAGCTACCAATTACTCTTTTGTTTCTTTGTCTTTACCTTCATTATTTTTCATTTTTAACAGAAACTTTCCTTTCCAACTTGGCCTTTCCAGGGCATTGTGGGCTGCTGTTAATATTTTTTTATATAGAGTTTGACTTTTGTGTATCGACTCATTAGGAGAACTGTTTAGTCATGTTGTTTTAATTTACTGTCTGTATCATGCAAATTAACTTTTTTGTTCATTTTATTTTCAGTCTTTTCTTACTCTTGGTGGTTAGCTAAACATCATCAGTATACTGGTTATCCATCTTGCCACACAACTTTAATTTATTTTTTTTTTGTTATGTCTTCTTTTTACATTTTCCTTTTGAAGCATGTATGACCTAATTGCATTTACTTCATTCCTCATATAATTTTGTTTCTCTTTACATTCACCTCAGAGCAATGGAAACTCTTTTCAAGCCATTCATTGAAATGTATAGCATGTTTTCTTCCCTTTTCATCTTTTGTTTTTCTTCTGTTGTATAAGATAGACAAAAGTATCTTGCTTTTATTTAAGGCAGTATTTCTTTTCTGAAGTTCTCTTGATATTTTTCTCTTAAGAACTCTTGATTTTAAATGATTTCCCCTTAATAAGCTTATATTTGTTCGGGGAATTAAATTTTTTTTATTTATGTATGTATGTATGTATGTATGTATGTATGCATTTATTTATTTAGTTTTCTTTTGTGAGCAGTGCTTTTAAATGCAGCTTATTTCCTATTTGCATTTTACTTGAAAATGCATTTTCAGCTTGTTGGCTACATTGCACATTGTCAGACAAGTAACTCTCATTGCTAGGAACCCTTTCGTAGAAAAGTCGCCTTTCCAGTTTTAGAATCTCTGCTTTGTATAATTCACGTTTCATGAATGTTTATTCCAAAGTTACTGCTGTACTGTTTTCTACATTATAATGTGTTGTCTGTTCATTTTAGATCACCACTCTGCTTCCATTCTGACAAGTGTTATTTGCTTGTTTTTACTACATAACTAGTATTACATAGTTGGTATTATTTGTTCTTTGTTAGATTTGCATAACCTGACCTGAACTAATATCCTTGTATTTTTGCTCTTTGTCTATATCATAAGTGATTATTTTACATGTATTTCTATAACCATGCTTTAATCTGAGGAGCTTTTCTCCCCGGGCCTCCACTGAAAATGGACAACGATCCAGTTGGACTAGCCCGGTCAACAAATGTAAAATAAAATAAATAAAATAAAATAAATAAATATTCACTTGAGCTGGAGATAAATTATTTGAACTTTGTACCCTTAGTTTCAAAGTCTGTTGTTTGTAACAAGTGAAAAAAAGCCTGGATATGTGTTGTTGTAGCTGATTTTTAGCCCTGCAACTTTACTCACAGTGACTGTATGGGTTGCACTTTATACTAATTTTGCATTTCTAGTTGTTTAGTTAATACAACATTCGTTAAACAGGTTCCTCTGTCTCTTTAGCTTGACTACAAGATAAAGTTGTGTTAGAATATTTCACTTTTGATAAGGAAATACTAAGTTCTTGTACTATGAGGTTGTTCTCATTTACCTGTGTTTTTAATGTTTTGTGTTTCTGATGCGTCGTTGCTCAAGCCTTTCAAAGCAACATCTAACTGTTATTTTAATGCATATAGATGGCTGGGGTTGAGTGATTATCTGTCTATATTCTTATAGGTGAAACTGAGTGCAGTAGAAAGATGAAATGTGTACTCTGCATTTATGGAGTTTGTTCAGCACATATTTTTGTATATGCATTTTTTATCTATAGTAGTTTTTGGGGTTTTTTTTATTTAATATTTTAAGGCTTAGGAGAAATGGCAGTGGAGTTTTTAACCAGAATGTTTAATGAAATCTTGGAAAGTTAGAGGATGCCTGAGGAGTGGAGAAAAAGTATTTTGCTACCTATCTTTAAGAATAAGGGTGATGTCCAGAGCTGTAGTAACTACAGAGGGATAAAATTGATCAGTCACAGCTTGAAGTTATGGGAAAGAGTAGTGGAAGCTAGGTTAAGAAGGGAGGTGATGATTAGTGATCAGCAGTATGGTTTCATGCTGGGAAAGAGCACTACAGATGTGATGTTTGCTCTGAGAGAGTTGATGGAGAAGTACAGAGAAGGTCAGAAGGAGTTGCATTGTGTCTTTGTGTTTTTAGAGAAAGCATATGACAGGGTGCCTAGAGAAGAGTTGTGGTATTGTATGAGGAAGTCGGGAGTGACAGAGAAATATGTAAGAGTGGTACAGGATATGTACGAGGGCAGTGTGACAGTGGTGAGGTCTGCGGTGGGAGTGATGGATGCATTTAAGATGGAGGTGGGATTACATCAAGGATCAGCTGTGAGCCCTTTCTTATTTGCAGTGGTGATGGACACGGTGACAGACAAGATCAGACAGGAGCCCCCGTGGACTATGATGTTTGCAGATGACATTGTGATCTGTAGAGAGAGTAGGGACCAGGTTGAGGAGACCCTGGAGAGGTGGAGATATGCTCTAGAGAGGAGAGGAATGAAGGTCAGCAGGACTAAGAATGTATGTGTGTGAATGAGAGGGAGGATAGAGGAATGGTGAGGATGCAGGGAGTAGAGTTGGCGAAGGTGGATGAGTTTAAGTACTTGGGAGCAACAGTTCAGAGTAATGGTGAGTGTGGAAGAGAGGTGAAGAAGAGAGTACAGGCAGGGTGGAATGAGTGGAGAAGAGTGTCAGAAGAGTGATTTGTGACAGACAGGTACCAGTAAGCATGAAAGGGAAGGTCTATGAGAGGGTAGTGAGATCAGCTATGTTATATGGGTTGGAGACAGTGGAACTGACAAAAAGGCAGGAGTCAGAGTAGGACGTGGCTGAGTTAAAGATGTTAACATTTGCACTGGGTGTGACAAGGATGGACAGGATTAGGAATCAGTATATTAGAGGGTCAGCTCAGGTTTGATGGTTTGGAGACAAAGCCAGAGAGGTGGGATTGCTTTGGTTTGGACATGTGCGGAGGAGGGATGCTGGGTATATTGGGAAAAGGATGTTAAGGATGGAGCTGCCAGGTAAGAGGAAAAGAGGAAGGCCTAAGATAAGGTTTATGGATGTGGTGAGAGAGGAAATGCAGGTGGTTTGTGTGATAGTACAAGATGCAGAGGACAGGAGGAAATGGAAACAGATGATCCGCTGTGGCGACCCCTAACGGGAACAGCCAAAAGAGAAGATTAGTTTTTGGTTTTCCTTTTAATATTTTAAGACTTTCTTAAAATGTCCATTTTTTTATATATATTAATCAGGTGTTCTTGCAGGCTGCATGTTCTAAATTTGGATCACGTGTTTTATCTAGGGTATTTAAATGGATATGAGGCTATGTTTTAATTTGTCTGCTGAAGTTCTGATACTCTAGAATGAAAGTGCTTACTTTTTGTTTAAGTGTGTTATAGTTTTTTTTTTTTTTTTTTTTGAGCTCTGTGGTTCATGGACTTTTGTGTGTGTGTGTGTGTGTGTGTGTGTGTGTGTGTGTTTTGACATTTAACTGTTCTTTAAAACTTGCAAGTCAAGCAACTTCCACTTAACCCCTGCCCCCTGCTTCATTATCTTAATTTCGAAATGCTGATCTTTGAGCTTCAAAATGTTGCAATCTTTTCTTATACAACACATTTTGTTTTCAGAAGTGTTTCATTAAAGAAAACTATTTATGTTGTGGTGTCTGTTCTTTTACAGGACACCTCTATCTCAACTCATTCCCAGATCATTTTGAGTTTTACAAACTCAGTATCAGAAAAATGTGATTCTAAAATCAACTACAGTTGCGGCTCTAGGGTTTTGTTTACAATGTTTTGACAATGACTGTTTCTTAATGCATTAGTTTGATTAGACCCATTTACAGTATTTCGCTTAAGTACGTCTGTTATCTCAGACTTAGTTGCAACATTTAATGGATGAACTTGCTCGGATGCTTTTGCATGAAGATCGTTAAGTCACTTTTACACTTGTTGCATCATTTTCTTCATAACCTTCAAGGTTACCATTCTGGCTTCATACCACAACCTGTTCAGACAGTCTATCTGACAAGATAACCAAACATTCCTGTTCAGGACCAAACCTCACCTTTTTAGGACCGCATGCAAAATCTTGCATAACTCAAGTCCATCTGGTTTATTTTTGTTTTTAAACCCCTCCAAGTCCATTTGGTTCATTTTTGTTTTTAACAGTCATCAGTTCTGTTATACATCTATCCTGTTTTAATATCCCTACTTTCTTAGGTATCACTTTCTTTGGAGCTCCATCTGTCCATCCCCACATTGTTTATTAACTTCCTTTTTCTTAGGTATAATACTCTGTTTTCTTGCTGTCATGATTTAAGGGTCTCCTGCTTTCTAGATGTACTTTATTTTAATGGCATTAGATGTTTCTTGCTGTGCAATGTGTCCATGAAGCACACAAGCAGTTGTGTCACCAGCATACATTGTTTCATAACAATACCCTCTACTGTTGGCAAAATGCTCTGCTAAAAAGCACCCACACACAGATTAATTTGCACATTGACAATTGCTGTGACAATACAACATGGCATTCTATAATAAAGGTCTGAGGTACAATTCATAACCAGCTCCTTACTTCACACCAGAGTCCTCCCTGCTTATAAAACACACTTTTTTAACATATATTTTTTTTCTTTTTAGAATCCTAACCTTTTCTTGGCACACAGTCTTCATTTTCTTTTATAGGAACAGGGTAATCAGAACAGTGTAAAACTGTTACTTGATTTATACTTGTGAAACATTACTTTTAACTGTTTGAAAACACCAATAAATGTAACCTTTAGACATCACTGTCACATGTATGTTATGTTCAGAGATTCGGGTAAGTTTGTGGATTGTAAGGGTTTTGAGTAGAAATGTAATTTGATTTAGTGTTTTGGGAAGTGTTAGGAGTAGGTTAGGGTAGGTAGGTGTGTGTGTGTGTGTGTGTGTGTGTGTGTGTGTGTGTGTGTGTGTGTGTGTGTGTGTGTGTGTGTGTGTGTGTGTGTGCAGTGTTATCATCACATCTTTTTTTATTAACTGTTCATATATTCAAATGTTCTTACTAAGCTCATGACTAAATAAACAATCAAGAAGCTCAATCATGTCACCAAGTACTGGTGGGAAAGTAGCAGTGGCCCCATTAAATAGCCTTTCTTCACATAGGTTCATAGGTCCTTACTATGCTTATGGTCAAAAGAGAGCAAGAAGAAGCTTAGTCACATCATCCAGTACTGGTGGGAAACTAGCAGTGCCTCTCAATAAGTGGACTTTTCCACATGTTCCTGTTGAAAATTTGTGATGGCCCATCCAATCATCCAGACTGGTTGTAAAAGTTATTAGGCAAGTACTTTGCTTGATAGGCAAGGGCAACCTCTTCCAGAAGCAGGGTATACTCTGGGTTAGCTACTTGCCTCATCACTGGTCTTGTTGAGTGATAAAATGGGTATTTTGCTTTACAATGTGTTTTGGTGAAGGAATTGCAAGAGTGCTGAGTCAGTCATAGCATGGAATGCTAAGCAGAGATCACCCCCAGGAGTCTGTATGAGAAGAGCAACATAACTTTCATTCTATTAGTGTAACTAAGCATACTGAGAATTTAGATCTTTTTGGTAAGGAAATGTTGAAGTATCTCAAGCTGATTTTGGTGCATACCGAAGGGTACATTATATTCAATGACGGGCTTAATAAGGGACATTCAGTTACCAAAAAGTGGGATTATAACTTCTTTGAACCTTAAAGAGATGCCAGAAGTGATAAGTTGTGAAAGGAAGAAGGATTTTCTAACCAACATAGAGACATGGTGGTCAAAGAAGACTATGTTATCAATATATATATACCTAAGGTAACCAAAACGAGACCGGACAAGCAGTGGCCTAAAAAATAAATAAATAAACAGCAAATTCAGTAACTTTAGCAGGGCAAGTGAAAAACACCTATATTAGCATTTAAGCTTTTATTTGAATGCTTTTATCAGTTAGACTTCATCAGAAAACGGTAAATATACTCTAAAAGCACATAATTTAAATATCACTTAAACCAATGAAATAATCAGCTGACAATAAATTATGCATTAAAGACCTACACATCCTTTTCTAAAAAATCGTTAAAACTTTTCAAAAAAAACATTTGCAAGAAACATATATTTCCCAACTAAACTGCCAGTGGTTAACATACTTTTTATTGGCCTTCAATCTCTTCTGCTTTAAAAAAAATATTTTATATTAGTGGGTTCATAAAGTCTGGGATACTTATTAGTATTTAGCCGGATCTGCCATTTAGTTTCACTAATCTCTAGGCTGTTTTTATAACCACCATCTCAAATCAAAAACAGCAAACAAAAATTTCTTGTACTTATCACAACTATTGATGTGCTTATACAGGGCATTTTTAGTATCTTTAACTTGTATGGAATAATTGCTCTTTAATCCTTTTTTTCAAACTGTAGGTTGTCATTCTAATATAAAGTGCCTGACATCCCGAGCACAATCCTATATACACTACTCCTTTAGACTTTCAACTGTATCTACCTAACACTTCTATATTATAATTTATATGATCTAAGTATATGTATGGACTTTCATAAATAAATCTGCAAACTTTGCAGGTTCCACACTTAAACATCCCTTTTTTTTCTTTTCAGCAATGTGTAGGTCATTTTAGTACTATATTTTTGTATTAAAATCTTGAAACAAATTCTTTCATATACAAAAACAGGCTCAGTTCCAATACCCTCAAACACATCTACATTCCCTTCAAAAATCTTCCAATTAGCCAAAATGACATCTCTGAACATTTTACTGTCTACAGACATATCTACCATAAATGCTGGATCTTTATTCAAAACAGATTCATCATTATGTTCTTCATTTTTTCCATGATATAATTCCCCATTCCCAAGTAAAAGAGGTTTAAATAAAGTTTTCCTTTTGTTGCTAACTTCAATGGCCACTTTACATAAAAATTGCTGGTTGTATCCTCTCAGAACAAACATACAAAGTATATATAATATTTCTTCGTTATATCCCCCTCTGAATATTTTTCTTCATAAAATAAGGATGACTGCTCTTACAGAGCAAATAATTATTGGAAAACATATCTTTTCAGTAAATGCAGCTTTCTATTGTCTTGTTATTTAAATTCCACTCTAGGACCACATCCAAAAAATAACATTTTTGATCCGACTTCACCTAAGGTAAATTCAAAATATTCAGATCACTTGTTAAGTTTTTCAACAAATCTGATACATTCTTCTTGAGTAACATCCATAATAAAAAATAAATCATCAACAAACCTATAAAAATGATTTTTGTCAAAATAAATGCTAGTAGTCAACTCATTTGTGCATACCCCCCTAGTACAAGATTTGCATAAGCTAGGGCCACCGCTGACCCCATTGAAGCACTTTTGATCTGTTTATAATATTTCTTATTAAACAAGAAATAATTGTTCTCTACCAAAATCTCTAAGAGTAAACAATACAGGGATATCATATCAATGGAAAATTTGGTATTTTTCACAAAGAAAAACATTCTTAGACTTTCAACCCCCTGTTCTTATGGGATGCTGGTAAATAATGAACAGACGTCAACCGGAACCATATTAACATTGGTATGGTTGTAATCATATGACATATGAAATTGACATAATTTTTCCAAAAAATCCCATAAATCTTTTAAATATAATGACAGTTTCTGACTTTTCTGAGACCAGATGGCTTAATGGTTAAGATCTTCGCCCCCATGTACAAGTTACAAGATTCAATCCTGACTTCCGACCAATGTCTGTTTGGAGTTTGTATGTTCTCCCTGTGTCTCCGAGGGGTTTCTCCCATGTCCAAAAACATGCTGAGTATTTCCATCTCAGACTCACCAATGAATGGAGCTGTAAGCAGCAGCACAGACTCTACATTGTGCCCTATAGGGGGAAGAGTTGTACAGACCAACCGCTTTGGGCATCTACTATGGTGCCCAGTATCCTCAAAGTAGGAGAACACGGATCACAGACTGTGTGATGTGGCAGGGATAGCCACTTAATGGTGTAAAATATGACTCTTGATGACTCAGTCATGTTGACTAATGTCGCCAAAAATGGACACGGATAGTTACCGGTGATAAGTGGGTTGAGGACCCGGCCCACCCTGACCCACGCCAGAGAACCTTGCTAATGGTGGGAGGGGAATATGTGCCCCTATTAGCCAGTGTGTACCTGCCATAAAGCCCAGCAGGCCTGGGTCAATAAGCTACTGGCTGGACAGTGTCTAGTTGCCCAGCCTGGGTTCCCTGGGATAGTTCTTTTGAGCAAAAGCTGGACATAAAACCAAACATCTTGCCAAACATGAACTGAGAATTGCTACACTTAATGAAGGTTCACTGACAGGATGCAGCTTGGAAGTGGATGACATGATGATACAGAGGATGCTGGATATCCTATGTATCCAAGAGATGAGATGAAAGGGCAGTGCGACAAAACCACTTGGCTTGGGATCCAGAGTCTACTACTCAGGTTGGGGACAGGCTAGAAATGGTGTAGGAATTGTGGTGAGAGAGAGGTTTCAGAAGGCTGTGAGGGATATCATCAGAATTAATGACAGACTCATGGCAATCAGACTCCAGTGTAATGATAGGGTAGTATTCATAATCTCTGCCTATGCCTCACAGCAGGGTTGTGATAGTGAGGAAAAGAGTGCATTCAGACAGCAGTTGCAAGGACCTACAAGATAAAGCAGGACAACAGGAATTGTTGTTGATAATGGGTGACTGGAATACACATATTGTGACAGACAGGATATGAAGACTGCCTTGGTCCACATAGGTGGGGCAACAGGAATAAAGAAGGAGATGCCATACTAGAAGTCTGTCTGGCAAATGGCTTGATAGCAGCCAACACATGGTTCAGAAAGAGAGACAGTCACAAGATCACATACAAGGTAGACAACATGCAACTCAGGTAGACTTCCTCCTACTAAGGAAAAGGCACTGGGGTAGAATCCATGATAGCAAAGTCATCCCCCAGTGAAACAATAGGCTCACAGCATAAACCACTAGTTACCACAATCAGCTGCAAGCAGTGGTCAGAGAAGGCTCTAAAGTCAACAGTGACCAGGATAAAGACATGGAAGTTGACTGGAGAGAAAGTACAGTTATTCAAGGAATTACTCATGGCTCTAGCACCCCAAGAAGAGGAGGAATAGCTGAAGTTGAGGAAGAGTGGCAGTGCCTAAAAACAGCATGTATTGGACTACAGAAAAGATATGTGGCCGAGCAAGGTATGGCAATGAGGTACATAAGGAAAACTGATGGTGGAATGCAGAAGTCCAGGAAGTCATCAAAAGAAAGAAGGCATGCAAGAAGAAGTGGGAGATAGCAAACACTGACCAGGCTAGGAAGGACTACTGGTTGGCTAACAAAGAAGCTAAGCTAGCAAAGAATAGGGCATCGGAGGCACTCTACCAATTTATGGAAAGTGTCTCAGTAAGGGGCACAAAGAAACTACATCAGGTTGCAAGGCAAAGACAGAAAGAAAAAGATGATAGTGATGCCAGCAACAACCTGCTCACCAGTCCATAGGACATCATAGAGTATTTCCAGCAGCTTCTGAATGAAGAAAACCCCACAGAAGCTGTACTGCCCCAGAAACAGCCTATGGTAAGAGAAGAAGAGAAGTGCACCATAGAAGAAGTAAGAACAGCACTAAGGAAGATGAAGTCAGGGAAAGCAGCAGGCTCAGATGAGGTCACAGCAGATATGATAAAGATGCTGGGTGAGATGGGGAGAAATGGCTCCTGAGGGTACTAATAGCAGTGTGGAGAGAAAGGCATATCCCAGATGACCGGAAAATAAGCATACTCATGCCAGTGTACAAGAACAAAGGGGACATCCTCAACTGTGGGCAGTACAGAGGCATCAAACTTCAACCACATTGCAAGAAAGTTCTGGAGAGGGTGATTGATAAATGGATATGCAGAGGAGTAAAATGTAAGATGGGAGATGAGCAGTTCAGATTCAGATCAGGATGCAGCACAATTGACCCAATGTTTGCATTGAGACAGATACTTGAGAAAAAGGTAGAGATGAGGATAAAGTCCAACTGGCCATTCCTGGACTTGGTGAAAGCATATATCAAGGTCCCAAGAAAGCTGATCTGGTCAGTACTGCAATGGTTTGAAGTCCCAGAAACATTAGTAGAATTAATGCAGGCTATATACAAGGACCCAGTGACTCAAGTATGAACAGTGGTTGGCCTCACAGAGGGGTTCCCAGTGGGAGTGGGTGTACACCAGGGTTCATCTCTGTGCCCAGTGCTGTTCATACTGGTGATGGACTACATTACCAAACAGGTTGAAGGGGACAGATCAACAAAGCTGCTGTATACACATGATGTATACACATGATGTGGCAGTACAGGCAGTCTCTGAGCTAGAACTTCAGCAAAGGGTAGGAGAATGAAATGCAAATCTGAAGGCACATGGGATGAAACTAAGCACAGATAAGATGGTGGCAATGGCAGCAAATTGTGGAAATCAGAAGAAGCTGAGAACAGAGATATAAGGAAAGATTGTGGAACAGGTAAACAGCTTCAAGTATCTGGGAGGGGTGGGTGAGGAGAAGGGTAGTCTGAATGAAGAGGTCAAAGCTAGAATCAGAGGGGGTGCATCCAACTGGCATAGAGCATCAGGTGTAGTCTATGACAGAAGAATGCCAAAGAAGCTGAAAAGTAAGGTGTATAAGACAGTGGTGTGACCAATACTACTGTATGGTACTGAAACCTGGGCAGTAAAGGCAGGACAGTTGAAGAAGCTAGAGGTGATGGAAATTAAGTGACTTAGAAAGGTGGTAGGATGTACACTGTGGGACAGATGAAGAAATGAGGACATAAGACCAGAAGGAAAAGCAGTTCCAGCTGCAGAAAACATCAAAGGGAACAGATAATGGTGGTTTGGACACATGTAGAAAAGCAGAAGACAATCTGGTGAGGACGATTTGAGACAGACAGGTAGAAGGTAAGAGGAAGCAAGGACATCCAGCAAAGAGGGGGAGGGATTGTGTGAAAGATCTACGACAGCCAGGCATGAGTGTTGAAGAAGGCAGGAGTGTGGCACTGAATTGAGAGAGTTGGTAACAGTTAACAAGATACCCTGACCCCATGTAGAAAAAATGAGAAAAGGGGGGTTGATGATGATGATGATGATTATGACAGTTTCTCTACTAAATAGCTTAGAATAGAGTCAAGAAACAAAGAGATTCCTTCTGCAATATGATTTGTGGTTGCAATTATAGCCCTAAGTTCTTTTTCTGTTTTTATAGATGTTAGGTATGCCAAATAATACGCCTGTCTTTGGGTTGTCAACTTTTTAGAAGTCATAACTTTCCAAACATAAACCATTGTTCATTACAAGTTCATATAATGTAGAATAAATACCTCTATAACTTCTTTGCATATCACCTATAGTAACTTCAATATACTCATTTCTATTATGTAACATTCCTTCTGTAGCACTGTTGTATGTGTCAGTGTCCATAACCACTAATCCACCCTCCTTACCAGCTTTCGAAAATCTAAAGCTGTTTTGGCTTTTAAGTTGGTTAATGGCTACTTTTTCGACAGGGGATAGGTTAAAGAAAATATTAGCAATTCTCTTAGCCAGTAAATCTCTGATGAACTCAACTAGTTTAAGAAGGCACAATCTGCCTTTTACAAAGCTGATTGGATCTACATCCAGTAATATAAGGTCACCTATACCATTGTTTATTTGTTTGGCTATAATAAATTTCAAAGTCTTGAAAATAATAGTAGTGAGACTAATAGGCCTGTAATTGTCAGTGTCGGTAGATGACCCACCTTTATTCAAGGGCAACACAGCTGCCATTGCCCATTCTTTATGGGCATGTCCACCCCTTGTGGATCTAGTCAGTAGAGAGACTCAGGTTGAAAAGTTGATGGAAGGGTTTTGATAAATGGGACATTGCAGTTCTCAATAGGCATCCAGGAATATTGTTAGGACAGATGAAAGTAGTGTTTTTAATTCTGGAAAATGCCCAAAGGACTTGGTACAAATTAATGTCAGTAGGTGTGAGTGGGTGACATGAAGCTGAGAATTTGTCTGCAAGAATATAAACAATTTACTTATGTAAGGTCGCTACTATTTCTGAGCATTTTTTAAGCATTTATCTAATTTTGTGTCAAAAATTGTCCTTTCTCTGTTTGTTGGCTTTTCCATTCTGTACGATTCCAAATCTCTTTACAGAAGGATGAATTAACTAGAGACATTGCTGTTTGGCAATTTATTGTTGTTTAATCTATACCTAAGCTGCTTTTGCATTGCTTTTACATTAAGAAATTCCAGGATCAAACATCGTGTGTCAGAAAGTGTTTACCTGGTATCTTTTTGAGTAGGGACTGCAGAAAGATGGCTGGAAGGCATATAAGTCAGTTTTCAAGCTTTTTTCACTGCATAGGGCTGTCCATTAGCTTATGATGATTAGCAATGCTCTCTATAGTAGAAAGCTCCTGGGTAGTAAAATTTACTTACAAAGTTAGGATTAGATCTGAAACCTGTTAAACAGTTTGGCATTGTGCAGAAATAAGCTTAAAGCAGCTAGGTTGTGCATAGAATAGAGCTACTATATCCTAACATTATATAACATCCTGCTCATAACCACAGAAACTACCCTAGGAGACCCCTGTTAAAAAATATTTTTAATACTAAACAGACACCCCTATCACAGGACCAGACAACATGGATATGCAATTTCTAAATCTCTCTGTGGCCAGCCTGGTGTATTTGGGCATTCAAATGTAATGTAGCAATTCTCATGTTCTCAATCAACCAGTTAATCATTCAAGAAAATGGCTTTGTATGTAACAGATGTAAATACGCAATTTCTTTGGAGGTAAAAATCTCACATGCAAATGAGGTTGTCAGGAATACCTACACTACATCTCTCACAAATACCATTCACCACACACACAGATTATCTTATTCTGAAGCATTTAAAAGAAGCATTTCCAAATCTCAAAGCCCTCCTAAACCATCCAGTGGCACCACTGCTCGTTAGCAATCACTAAAGCACACATCAAAAGCAATATGAAACATCTCACATAAGCCTACACCTAATGGTCTCCCAAGTGAAAAACCCATAAGGCAAGAATACACTTGACCTAATACTCTTGTCATTGTGGACACCGTTGTTTGACACACATATGCCCCATTCACCAGGCTGGATAAAGAGAATATAAAGGTATGTTTCTTACCTGGAGCTAGAATATGCAATATAACACATGGACAAAAGTTACTGCACTCCAGGTATCAAAATAATTCTATCACAGTGGGTGTAAATGACCTAAGACATAACTCACTGGACTACGTGAAAAGAGACATAATGAATCTCTTGGAATATGTGTCACAGATAAGTATGAGCCTTGCATTGAGCAGCATTCTACTTTGACCAAAGATGATGTCATAGTATAAACATAAAAAGATTTGAGTGTAATAATTGGCTTAGTTTTTGGTGTCACTTCAGAGAGGAAATCCAATACCTGTTAGCATGAGAGAACATGGACAAAAGACCACATTGCTTTGCCAAGGATGAGTTGCCCCTGTCTCCCTAGGCTTTTAGATATTGGACAAAACTTTATCCACCCATTAAAGCTCTTTTTAGGCAATGGCAAAAAGGCAAAACTACCAAAATAGTGAAAAAGTCTATAAGCAATCTTAAGGTGTTATTCTTTAATGCTCAGATCCTAAACAAAAAACTACACATCCTTCAAGCCCTCTTCTCTCTCTGTAAACATCTGTGCCATGATTGAGGCCTGATTTAAAGCCAGAGAAAGTACTACAGTGCCTTCCACACATTAGGACAAACAGCAGCACAGACTGGGGCCAGAGATGGAAATGTTTTGAACTATGTTAGCAGCAAACATACCTCCAGATTGGTTAAACAGGATGATACCACAGAGCTCATCCACGTGAAGGTCACTAGAGGTAAGATTCATAACCATATTATGGTGAACCACAGGTCACTATCTCTACCCCTAGAGTATCAGGAGGTGCTCACTATCAAATCATACACTGTATTCATGGGTGACTTTATCTATGTTACTATAGACTGGGAAAATACACTGCCTTAAGATCACAGGCACAATGCTCCCTGGACTTTATTAAAACAAACACCTTGGAACAGATAGTACATGCTGCAGTCAGTGGATCAAATATAATGGATCTGGTACTCACCAACAATGGAGAGCATTATACCTTCCCTCTTTCAAGTCCTCACTGGTGAGGTCAGATCACAAAGTTGTCTCATCTGAAGTAAAAAAACATCAACACAGAAAATCCAGCTAAACCAGTAACAATTAGGAATTATTAATGCAAACTACATCCTATTAAGTGACAGTCTCTCAAAATTCAAGGTTGCCCCCTACCCTGAGACTAAATTTACCTATGCAGAATTCTTTGAAAATTCATTATACAAATATGTGAACAGCTTCATAGAGGGTGCCATACATACTAAAAATAAACCCAAAACAAACACTAAAATCATATCCCCCCAGTGGAATCCTCACCTAAAAGGGTATATAATACATGAAGAAAACTCATGGCCAAACTCAGGAAAACAACTCCCTTAAAGAAAAGTGCTATCTTATACAACTAAACAGGAAATTAAGAGGTCTAATTAAGTCCAACGAGGCCAGTCATGAGATCAGGCTAGCCTCACATGCTAAGGGCAGTCAGAAAGCATTCTTCAATTACAGCCAGAACCTTAGAGGTAGCACACAGCAGTTTGTAGAACTGGTGGTGAAAGGTACCACCTACACTCATCAGGGTGACATAGCAAATCTACTGTCTGAAAATTTCAGCTCAGACTTCACCCTTCACTCCCCTCCCCAAACTCCATCAGGTGAAATCCCTTCTAATATACTTCCCCAACTATCAGCAGGGAGCAGGTTCTGTCAGTACTCACTTTAGCCAAGAACACCACCTGCATGGGACCCAACAACATCCCTGGTTGCCTCCTGAACAGTTTAAAACATGAACTATTCGAACCACTTGAGGAACTCTTTAACTAAAGCCTTTAAAAAGGCTACATTCCAAGTGAATGGAGGACCCCAACAGTCTTTTTCCCCTCCACAAGGACAACACTCAACTGGCCCAGGGAACTACAAGCCCGTCAGTCTAACAAGCCTAATATGCACAGTCATGTAATAAATTATCATGGAAATGATGAACAAGGACATTGGCAACCTAAAGACACATCTCAGTTAGGTGATGTTAAGGGAAGGTCATGCCTATTTAACCTGGTAGACTTCTTTGAGAGGATTACGAAGGAATGGATGAGGGTAAAGCAGTGCATATTGTGTATCTTGATGTGGGTAAAGCATTTGATACAATACCAACTCAGGCATTGCTGTCAGGCTCTGTGAGTTAGGTGTAAACCCTTAAATAACTTGTTTGATTGCTAGCTGGCTCATGGACAGGACCCAAAACGTCAGAATTGGCCAGACCACCACCAAGAGACTGGTACCGTAGGCCTCAGTGCTGGGCTCACTCCTGTTTGGCATCTACTTCATGTAAGTCAAGGTTAATGTTTAAGACTTCTGGCTCACCAAGTTCACATATTACTGTAAAATGGGAGCTATAATAGATGCCACCTAAGACACAAACATTTTGCATGTAGGATTAACACAGACAAATGATTGGTGCCAAAGCTATGACCTAAAACTCAGTCCAAAAATGCATTATAATACCCTTTGTGAAACTGTCAATGCAAGTTAATTACTCCATCAATAAAATGCCCCAAGAGTTGACCCAGTAGTAAGGGATTTGGCCTTTGATCAACATGTAGCTATGATAATAAGGAAACCATTCTGTGTCTCCCTACTTTTGGCTAAGGGTATGGCATCCCAGTCCAAGGAAGCTGTAGTACCACTTGACTCTGCCCTTATTAGATCTATCATTGAATACAATGCTGCCATTTGGCATGTATCTAATCAGACACTTTCAACAGTTGGAACACCAACAAAGGTTTCTCACCTGAAGAATTCAGGACATGAATATCCTGTCCTACACTGATCAACTAAAGGCTCTGTCTCTGTATACAGTATCCAGCAGGCTTCTATGGGGATCTTTGCCTGTCTTAAAGGGCTTCCACATACCCAGCCCTGATGGATCTGTTGCACATGGAAAGAGCACCAGAAACACTGGATCTGAACTTCACTGGTGACTTAAACAGAGCATGCTGGAGAGACAGATATGTGTCCCAAAGGATTCCTACACTATGGAATAAACTCCCTGAACATGTAAAACAAAGTTGATCCCTGACCCTATTCAAATAAAACTTTGAGAATTGGATGGAAGGTCACAAATTTACTCCTGGTCTGGCTGCCATGTCCTTTATGGACAGAGGTCATCAATAACAAAAGTATTATCCTAAGTAATACCCCCTTACAAATCCTTAGCTACCTGCCACCAAATCCCCCAACTTGGCTTATAAAGGCCTTAGGAATTATTAGCCTAGTAACAACCTATAAACCTATGAGACATCTGTGAATCAGTGCATATGGCTGTTTCTTTGTTGCCCTAGAACATTCTCACCCCATTTTATTATTCTTGTACACAATACTCATTGTTATTTTATAATACTGAGAATGGTGATGATTCTGTATGGTGGATATAGTGTAGCTGTGAAACTGCAGTCACAAGCATATGCTAAAACTGCTGGATTTTTGTTAGATGACTTTTGACACATTTTATACTGTACTGTATGGGTTATGTAATAAGTACTGTTATACATTTAACAAGCTGTAAAGTACATAAATGCACTGAAATTGAGGTGAGCACTAGGGTGATAGCAAATGTATTAGTGCTGAATATTATACTGCACTTTTTGTACTGCATAAAGAGTTACGTCATGAAATCAATGTTCGTCTTATATTAGGTAGACATTAAAATGAGGAAGAGTTACAGCTCTTTTATTAATATGTACTAATTATTACAAAGTCATCACATCTGGTAGCTGATGAAGTAGAAATAAGTGAGGAGAAATTTTAGATATTTGATGCCTAGTGTGTTCTTTGGCTTAGGAATATAGAAGACACTGTATCAGAACATCAGGATAATTTATAACAACTCCCAAAGCTGTGCGTGTGTTAAATTTTTATAACTCCCTGATCAGATTATACAATTTACAGTGATATATACCTGATGCATTCATGGATTTTAAACTCAACTGGAAATTATAATGTGGTTTGTTTGTTTGTGTCTTTCGGCTTTTCCTGGTTAGGGGTCGCCACAGCGGAACTCCAGTCCGCTAATGATTGGCAGTAGATTTTTTTACGTAGTGGCTTGCCGGGCCTAACACACAACCTTCAATGAAGGAATGCCCATTCACGCATATCGCTACACAGAAGACGCTCTAACTGAGAATCGAACGGGTAACGTCTAACTGTGAGGCGACAATGCTACCGCAGCACCACCACCGCAATCCGGCAATTATAATGTGGTTATTTCTCTTAAAAATGCTGGTTTAACACATGGTATAGGAGATACCCACATACTCCAGTTCTTGTATTATGAATACAGTACAGGCTAAGACAATTATGATATGTAATGCAGAACCATCCACTTGTAGTCTGACATTGGTGCAGAATGCTGAAATAAGTTTCTAGTGGAATTAATCAGTGATTCATAAATATTAAGCAGAATAACTAGTGTAGCATATTTTGTATCATGTGTTGAACAATTCCTCTTTGTACATTTTATAGATTTATAACCACTTTGTGTTTATTATGTAAAATAATAATTTACATGTATGCCCATTGAATATCCGAGAACAATAAATATGATCACTGGTACAGAGATTGCATAAGTGCAAACAAGGAGAGTATATAGTAATTCTGATACCATGATAACTTAGAGTGTTATTCTGACTCTGAGGTACAGCTATTGTCAGAGCTGAAATATATAAACAAGCGGGGTGTGCAGTGTATGACTACTCATGTCAGAGAGTGCAAGGTGGTGAAGCCTTCATGCAAAAACATTTTAAGAGAGTAACAGTAATTTACAGGCTGGAAGATTGCAATTCAATAACAGGCAGTGCAGTTGGTCATGGACAGCAATTCACCAGGAAAAGGAGCTAAAACATGAAACTGACTTTGGCAGTGTCAGAGTTAGCACACCTATGTTATACATTATATGTCATTACCATCAACGAACAAGGAGTACATTGCAGGCCATAACCTTGGCATCTAGGAAGATGCCTCACCTGCAGATACGATGGCAACTGGCCATATAATGAACCAATGTATCCATATATACTGCCACAAATCAATGAGTATTTCATATATATATATATATATATATATGTGTGTGTGTGTGTGTGTGTGTGTGTGTGTCTGTGTGTGTGTGTGTGTGTATAGGGAGAGAGAGAGAAATGTGTGTGTGTGTGTGTGTGTGTGTGTGTGTGTGTGTGTGTGTGTGTGTGTGTGTGTGTGTGTGTGTGTGTGTGTCCGCACAGATGATATGCATTGGAAGTGGACTGAGTGCTTGTGGTTGATTTGTGTTGGTGATGGCTGCAAGCTGACAAGAGTGCTTGTGAGTGGTGTGCATCATGAATGATGACAGGCTGATAGAATGTTTGTGGATGCCTTATTAGAAATGGTGACAGGCTAACAGATTGCTTGTGAATGACATGTGTCATGGATGGCCACAGACTGAGAGAATATTTGTGGATGATGTCTGCTATGGATGGCCCCAGACCGATTCAGGAACTGCAGCATTTAGCTGGACAGAGTGTTGCAGCATATAACTCTGAGCATGACAATGTGCATTGAGTGACACTGCTCTGATAGGGTTGCACAGAGACACAGTGCCGCATGTCTTCTACTTGTGGCTTTCCTTGTACATGGCAGAGAACCAATTCTCATTGAGTGTGGGGGAATGGAAGACCAATACATCACAAGACCTCACTTTTTGAATCTCCATATTTTATGTTTTTTTTTCTCAGAATAGATCTTTAATTTTCAAAGCATCAGGACTTGAGTTGTAGCATGATATTCTGAGGCAAAATAACAGTATTGTAAAGCTTATGGTTTCCATAGTAGGGCAGCCTTTTATTTAATGTCATCAGCTGAATATTACTAGAAAGATAGGACTCCAAAATCTGATCAAAGTTATTTTGATGAGCTGAATTAATAAACAAGCCAAGGCTACAAGGTTGACAATTTCTGTTCTAGGAGCCATAACCTCACAAATTGTCAGAGAGGTTGCTGTGCTCCCCTGCATCCATTTAACAATTATAGCCAACACTGAGGGGTCACCAAAGCTATGGAAAAGTTATACCTTTTGTGGATCTTAGCCTGTTCAGTATATTTAACATTGTAGTTCAAGCTTCAGTGACTCAGGTTTCAAATGTTTGAGACACATAAAGGAGATGTGGTACTAGCAAATGATAAATCAATTTTTTTTAAATTTAGGCAGATTTGCTCATAGTGAATGCAGTTTAAGAAGTGTAGTGTTAATAATTTTCATAAAACTCATTCTACAAAACGGGATATTTCCATACTGAAGAATATGAATAGTTTAGTATGCATGAAGGTTGTTTTCTTGGGTCTACCTGATAACACCAAAACGGCAAAACGCCGACGACAAAAACACCGACACCGGAAGATTGACAACGGAGATAATCGACAGTTGAAAATCCCGACTCTGAGAACACCGACAAGTTCAGGTAAGTGTGGGGTTAGGGTTAGGGATGGATTAAGTGAGTTAGGGTTAGGGCACGGGTCAGGTGAGTGTGCAATAGTGACAGAGTGTAGGGTTAGGGGTGGGTTAAGTGAGTTAGGGTTAGGGCGCGGCTTAGGTGAGTGTGCGATAGTAGCGGACCTTAGGGTTAGGATATGGGTTAAGGTTAGTGCATGGATAGTTGTGTATGTAAGGTTTAGTGTAGGGTTGTAAGGTTTTTGGTGTGCTTGTGTTGTGTGTGTGCTTTTTGGACAGGGGATTTGTTTTGTTTGTTGATTGTTGGGATTGTGGTTTGTCGGGCATGTGAAGTTTCGTGTTTTTGAACTTTCAGTTTTGTGGTGTCGGTGATTTCTTTGTCGGTGTTTTCGCGTGCCGGTGTTATCAGGTAGACCCGTTTTCTTATATGTCCTTTATCACCAGTGCTTTCCCTTAGAGGTTATGTACCAGCCAGAAATTAGAGAGGCTGCAGAATAGCATTACATAATGAGAGTCACACATCTCCTTTTAAATATTTCAAGAAAATAAAACAGACAAAAGCATGCATCAGTGATATAGAATATTTAACTGTTATTGCACTGAGAAACTTCTCTTTTCTTCACACGTTTACATGTTTTACCTCTTTCCACTGTCTTTCCGTCCACTTCCTACTTCTCCTGCAAAGCAAAATTACCTGTCTTCTCACTCTTCCACTACTACTAATTCTGGTCAAAGAACCATGTTGTTGTGTCTTTTGGCTTTTCCCGGTTAGGGGTCACCACAGCATAACTCCATAAAATCATAAATAGAATCTACAAGTCAGCTGGTCTATGTGGTCATTTACACCTTACAAGTACCCACCCTTAAACCTTACCTCCTTTCTGATGAAGCAATAGTTCTGTCATATCAGGGTTAAATTTATCAATGTCCATCCAATTATCTAATTCCTTGTTAATATAAGATGGTTTGTGTCACATTTCTGATCTGGAAATTATGTCTGTCTCATCAAAGATGTATTTGTTGCATGACAAACCTGCCTCTTCAGTGTGATTAATTTATTTGCTAAAGCAGGTTCAGATCTCTCATTCTAGTATTCGCTGGATTGTTTGATTTGTAGAGAATATAAGGTCATAGACTGCTGAATCCTTAGTGGCCAGAAGGTAAGGTACAGATCACTCCTAAGGAGTCTGTAGGACAGTAAATACAGTGACAAGGCTACCAGACTCCCAAGGTAGTTCACGTTCTTTAGGTTCATGACATTTTTATTTGTCAAGAACCTTTATGTACTCTTCACTTCTTGACGTGCTTATTAAGAGACACCCCAAAGTGAGCACTGTATCTTCTGATGGTCATGATAAGTGCAGAATACAGAGGAGTATGGACATTTATGGATCTGGAAGAAATACCTTTTGTGATTACCTGTGTCATACAGAAAGTGTTCCTGACCACTGTTCCAACATCATAAGCAAAGGACCAAGAATTATCTACCCATGTGTCAAGGTCTCTCAAAATATCTTTTTGTGGGGAAGGATTTTTTTCATACTGTAAGTTAGGTGGAGGGTTTGTTTGCCAATTTCATTATTATTATTATTACTATTATTATAATCCAAATAAACGTATTGGGAGACAACCAAGGCAGTCATAAAAAACTCAAACTGTTAAATTCCAAACTTCCAAGGACGCTATAGCTCCGTAATGGATAAAAAACAAGTCTTGTTTAATACAAAAACACAAACACAGTAAGCGCTTTCACCATAGCTTCATCAGACTGTTAAAATTCAAATGTTGATTCAATCACATTTATAAACTGCAATTAATGGCGTATAATGAGTCAATTAACCACAACTAAATGATGTTAAAGAAATACTGCAAGAAGCTTTTGACGCTTGCAAATACATCCAAATATATAACAAATATCAGTGTCTGCAATAATATTAAATGTTATATACCTATTTACTCTGAATAAGATAATTAATTAAATTAAATTAAATACTTAAACAAATAAATAAAAATATATATATGTATAGTTAAAAAACTTCTAATGTATATAACAATTTTCATAAAAAACATTCATAAATTATTCATTAATTGATTCAAAAGAGGCTACCTGTTCTAAATGGTGCGATGTGATAAATAAACTTGAAAAAAATATATATATAATACAATTGCTACTTCCAGTAAATACATAAAATAAAATAAAATAAAAAGACTTGTTTTTTATCCATTACGGAGCTATAGCGTCCTTGGAAGTTTGGAATTTAACAGTTTGAGTTTTTTATGACTGCCTTGGTTGTCTCCCAATACGTTTATTTGGATTATATTTGTTCTTTTTCTGCACATTGGGAGATATTCGTACTGCTGAGCAACGCTTTATTCATGTTTTGATTACTATTATTATTATTGTTGTTGGTATAGCATTTAGTTTAATCATTTTTCAAAGCACCAGCTACTAACGTGTAAATTCTCTCTGTAGCTTCTGCATATAATACTGTGACTCAAATATAACAAGCAGTTTACAATCATCTACAAACTTGGTTAACAAGAGTTCTTACTTTGGTTTGGAGACAAAAAGTATATGCTAAATAGCAGAGGTCTCAGCACTGATTCCTATGATACACCACTGGTAACCTTCATGCACTCTGAGGACATACCTTTTACCCTTTCAGAGTGAATTCTATCCCTCAGCCAATTAGCTATAATCTAAGTACAAAGGGATCAGTTTTGAGTACATTTAGCTTGTTGATAATGTGGGATGTGGCATCGTATCAAATGCCTTGATAAGGTCTAGGTCTACTTTGTGGACAAGGTAATTACTCTTCATGGCTTTGACACAAAAACGAAAAAATGAAAAATACTATTGTACCACTGAGTAACCATACAATATCCTTTTATTTAAACAAACATTGAGTGCTTTTGTCCCCGCCACTGGGGACTTCATCAGAATGCAATAAAATTTTGATGCAATATCTTGTTAAATACCTTGCAACCAATTCCTATTGGCTGGAACCCAGCCAGTGAAATAATAATTAAGAACCAAGGTCTAAATCAAAAAACATTCTTTTCGAAAACAATTAAAACAATTAAAAATATACATCCAAATCATGTATTGAATTCTAACATTTTCCATCTATGAAACGTATTTGTGTGATAAAATGTAAAATGTGTTTCTTTTGCTTAATCAAGAAACAAAAGATGAAAATAAAATTACTAGCTTATTGTAACATTCCCTTTAAAGCCTATCAGCTTTTTCCCTTAAAACTGGAACTATAGACAAGGATTCATTTAGTCGTGGTGGAAGGTTGGCCGCTAACCTCAATTGCCATAATAGCTTGCATTTTTATCTCAATAAAATTTGCAGTAATCATTAGACTGGATCTACCTGTAACAAAGCCAAATCACTGGGGAAACAAGACATATTATATTTTTGGTATTGTAATTTATTAGGTCAGGTGTCCCCCATTCCATGGCCTTGCATAATAACTTCATCAGGCTGATGAGACTGTAATTCCTGGTATTCATAGTGCAGCCAGCCCAGTGATGTGGCATTATAACTGCTGAGTGTTAAACCTTGGGGACAAAGCCAGTGAATAAGCTCAGATTGAATAGCTGCATGAGTGGGTCCATCAGACCATATTTAATGCTGTTCTGCAGGCAACATGGTATTTTATCAGGTCCCATAGAGAATATATTTTTTGCTGTTTTTGTTTTAAAGAACACTTTTAATGAGTGTTCTGTTCCTATGAAACAGGGTTTCATGTCTGTGGATATATGTAGGTTTTCTTTACATGCCTCTGTGGTAAAATTTTCACTGATTTTTTTGTTAAAGTATTTGGAATATTCATGGGATAAGAGTAGTTGTCCCAGTCCCCTTCAATAAACACACCACACCGAATGACGTTTGACGATCTTTATTAAAGTTCCATAAACATAAGTATGTTAACCAATATTAATTACAACTGAAACATAGTATAGTTGATTTGAATCACAGCATAAACATCCATGTAATGTTATCAGGACAACATGACTTTACTCATCCTGATCCAGTAAGCAGCTTCCATACCTCTACTCGCTTACTTAACTTATGAAGCAGAGTCCCACTACTCACTTCATTTACCATTTATTGAATTAAACCTCCAACCAAATAAAGAGCATCCTTACCTCCACTCACTTATTTTATTGATCAAGCAGTGTCCAACTGCTCACTTTACTTTCCCAACTCATTGAAATGAACCTCCAAAAACCAGAGGGGGAACAGAAGAGGGCAAGCCTGTCCTCTTCTCTGCCAACCAGCCTGACCATGCTGTTTCCCCTCTCTCCTACCAGAATTTCAACAGCCAAACCACCCATCCAAAGAGGAACGGGGATGGTTCAGCCAAACATCATTCGGTGTACCCCTCTTCTCCAAACCGAACTGGATCCTTATCAGCAACCCCAAAAGCCCCATCATATGAGCACCAAAAGCTGTCACTTGACTAACAGTTAACCGTTGATCCTTATCCCAATACTAAATAACCATATTTTTGCATGGATAACTTCTCACTCATTCAAAAAAACAATATTAAGCTTGTAATGCACCCTGATACATCACCTGCTGTAGGCAACATCAAAACATTAAACCCAATGCCACATGAAACCCTGCAAGGCAATTGTCTACCATTATCCCAACAACAGCCCTATATCATAAATTCCAAAAGCATTCTCGTCATCCCTACAACTACCCAGTACAAGTATAGCACATAATGAACCTCCTAGCCTTTGATAACCCTCAAAACACTTTTGGAATGGCTAAATACAGTCCTAACATAAATGGCACAGGAATTGTAACCCCTTAAATGCCATATCCTAACACCAATACCCGCAGCAACCCATCTTGCTTCTCAAGCTACTGCTACCCTGCCTACCAGTGCCCACTCAACCAAATTAATCCCCTCACACTTGTCATAATCATAATCATAGCTACATTCCCCTGGCCAATGGATCTGCTTTACCATGCTCCCATGCCTGTCCCAAAACTAACACTTTCATCCAAATACCTCCCATCGACCGCAACTGAAGCTCCATATCTCAGCATCCCCGATTCATCCTATCATCTATCAAAACCGCAAACAACCCCCAAATTATGCCCCCATACCTAAAACCTCCTATAAAATGTGTACACTGATGAAAATCACCATAACCAAACCTTATCCGTCTACCTCAAGGGCCATTCCAGAGAATTAACCCAAAGGCAACACATTGGTAAACTACCCAACTTATTAACCCCTACCAAATAAACCACTTAAAGTGGCCAAATTTAAATCCTTCCCAAGTACTGAACCCAGGACCATGTCAACTACAGCATAGTGCATTATCTCACTAATCCATCTCAGTTCCAAATCTGCCATGATTTGTTAAAAAATGCCACAATTTATGAAAATGGACCACACTTTGAAGCAAATTCTGAATATTCTGCAGAATCTGTGCAGATAAAAAGGTAAGACTCAGCCCCAGTGACCCCTCCCCAGAGGAAACCAGCCACTGAACTACATCCATCCAACCGCCCCAACTGCAATCCCAAAAGCCTGATCCCACCAGCAAGTTTCATCCACCATGACCACAGAGCAAGTACCCATCCTACAATAACCCTCTTCCTCCCCATCCTGCACAATACGTGGCTTCAAACCAAATTGTGTCCCACACACCATAAAATTGCATGCAAACACAATTGTGTTCACCACCCTCCCAACTTCCTATTGAGCCCAAAACCACCCAAGGAGACAACCTTCATCTATTGCTTCTACAAACCCAGTGCCAGGGCACTACAGATCCCACAGCTGCATGAGTCATCAGACATGCAGTGTATACTCAAGTAACCAATACCACCTTCGCCAAGCCTTCCCAAAACCACACCTATCTCTGCCCCGTAACCTAGTGAAAATGTATGAATCATTCTTCAGTACTTTACCACTAATTCACCAGGAAGCAGCCATGGAAATATGACCATTTGTGAAGGAAAAGTCCTAACATGGGGAGACAAAGACTCAAAACATACCTCTCAGTTTCTTAGAAGAAATCCATACAAGTCCTACAAAAATGGGTGGACAAAACCCAAAACCTGGACACATTCCCAACACTATCTCCACAAACCCAAATGAATTCAAAGCAACAACACCCCACATACACATCCAAATTATTCCAATGCTGAAACTCAATTATGTCATCATTCAGCATCTTCCGTCCGCCTATCCAAGTGATCCAACCTACCTGCCACAGTAAACCCCATTTCCTACATGGATTCTAACCTAAAGAAATTCAACATGCACAAGTCTGAACACATGTCCACACAGTACCCTCATATCACCAACAGTCACACGCCGGAATGAGGAAGCTAGAATCACGATCTAACCCCCCCCAATTGTATCACTACCTGTGACCTCACTCCGTGAAGCTCCAACAGTCCCAACCCTTTTGCAGCAGTAACTATCACCTGATGAGACCACTTCCTTTGGACCACCAGCCGATACGAAGTCTGCGTTGACACCCTCGATGACCTCATTGTCTACCACTCCACCAGCCGAAATCCCCATGGAAGTACCATCTGCAAAGAAACAAATGTAAATTATCTGAAATACATAAAACATTAAACAACGTCCCCACCCTCAGCCTGCCCTGAATAAATCCACCTTCCAGTGCCACCTCCAAATCCCTGATGAAGAATTAGCCTGCCAACACCTTTGTTTACAGCTGTTAAATGCACAAACGTGCACACTTAACCGGCAGTCTTCAAGGGGATGCCTAACCTGTAAAACACACACAGTACGTGGACCAAGACTATATATATAATATACACACACACACACACACACACACACACACACACACACACACACACACACACACACACACACACACAAGTTTTCTGAAGGGTATGAGGTCTGACACTCAGATGCCTGTCATTTTCTGACTTTGACCCCCAAATATGAGTCAAACAACTATGGACATTTTGCAAAATCTGTACCATTTGAAAGGTATAATAACCTATGTAAGAGGCAAGCAGTAAACCCCCCTTCTACCATATATTCCCTAAGAAATCACTCAAACCAGCGAAAGGAAATGACTCTTAGAAGCTCATCTAAGTACCGAACCACCATTACATTCTAGCAAATTGAAACTTCATGATTAAAAATACCCTCCCACAGCAACTCCAAATGATGTCAAACCACTTCCCTATCCTACCTTCTAAAGTAAATACAAGAGACCCTACCCACAAGTGGCCCAGAAATAATTGAGGAGACTAATGTAAACAGAGAATGCAAGTTTGTAAGTCCAACTCCTGATAAGTTCCCGGTCCCTATAAAGTGACATTATCACGTAAAAGCACCCACCCCCCAGCTGTCACTGCTGCAATGCACGTACTCATTGCTTGCAGTGCCCCTTAGCCATCTAGACCCTCCTTCACATCAGCAAGCCACAGCAACGTCAAAATCTTTGTACCAACTACCTTGCTCCCTCTCTCTCGCTCAGCTGTCCACCATTAACTTAAACTCCTCGAATTACCACAAGCCTTTCCTGTAGCCCTGATGCCTTTATTATATATATATATATATATATATATATATATATATATATATATATATATATATATATATATATATATATACATATATACATATATTTTTTTAATGGCAGAATGACCCAACATTGGAACATATCCAAAGGCAGTAGTAATTATGTTTAAGCTAGTCATTATTACAAATAGTCCACTGGATTTTTCTGAAAACATAACTGATTTAAAGTCAGGTAATAGGGACAACCCCTCCATCACAGTTCAATTAAAACATCCCTGAGAACCTGGACATTTAAGATATTGCTTTCCCGGTTTGGATCTATGTCCTTCAGACAACCCCTGTGTGTCAGCCTTACCATGAAACCCATTTAACCAAGCCTACCGCTTGGCTGCCTTTAACCTCAACCCTAAGCCACTAAGATTAAGTACTCTGACAATTAAATTTTCACTAAATGTACATCCACTTCATCGGAGATCAAATACCCAGCCTGTCCCTGTCAATACTGCTAGCAGCCAATGCTCAGCTGATAGAAGAACCTGAAAAACCACATGCAAGTACAAGTGGGCTAATTAGAGGCCAGTTGAACTGTTTCACCAACTGTTTGCCATAGAGCCAGAAATGGAAAACTCAGTGTCTGCCCTTATCACTAATAATAATTATTGCATTAGCATGAATTTTCCAGTAGGGTATGACATCTTAAACTCGTGCCGTTCATTATTTTCTAACCTAACTCTTTAATGATTTGCTACTAATATGCCAGGAAACCATAAATTTATGAACACGTACCAAAATATGAGGCTAAAATCTGGACATTCTGCAAAATCTGTACAGTTGAGAAAACTGTAGATCCAAGACATACAACCCCCACCACATCCTAGACACAAATGCAGGGCAGCTCCCGCTGTCACTGCTATCGTGCAGCAACAAACACTCACGACTTCTCTCAAACCTGCAAAAATGCTGCCTCACAGACTGCCGTCCCTCCAAGAACAAGTACACACACATTCTCCTTTAAACTCTAACAAGAGGAACTCTCGATCATCTAAGCAAGACAACTGGCCAAATACACAAAACCATAGGACAAGGTTAATGAATTTTCTGATAGCTGTTATCTACATAAATCTATGAGGAACAACAAATCTAGCCTGCAACTTCCGAACGCATAATGTGTAAAACTCAACTGTCTGACCTTGTGTCCTGTGGTTAGTCTGTAACGGCGCAACATCATTACAAAAGATGCCTCAACAAACAGCTGCTAAGACTGGGCAATCTGAAACTGAGCAAGTGAATACTACATCACGTCCAGCTCCACCAAAGGCTTTCCACTGCCCCACTCCCATAACAGCCAGCCTCGTCTCACTATCTTACTGGAAAGGCCATAGCCCTATGAATACCAGGCCAACAATCTGAGACAAACCCAGGCATTTCTGCAAAACTCTGTAACTCTTTTAAAACTCTTTTAAACTCTTTTAAAAAGTTGTTTATTGTTTAAATAATTTGTTTAACTGTTGTAGGCTACACACTAAAGTGCAATAGTCTTTTCTAATTGTTTGTAGTCGTTTAAAGCTGTTTTAAGTGTATTTTTTACTGTTTTTGCCCTATCTTTTAAAACAAAAAACAAACAAAAAAAATATTCCTTCCTTCCCGCCTTTCTAAGCTAGTAAAGTCCAGCTTTCAGGCTAGTGCTGAATTCAGGGCTGTGTTACAAGTTTATGAGTTGCCCAAACCTTACTTGGATAGAAGGAAGTTTGTCTGTTCATCTGTAAGAGAGAGGAGCTTTGAGCAGCCTATCTGTCCCTGGAAGAGTGGTTCCAACCCAGAAGTTAGTAGTTTATTAGCCATTTTGGGCTAATTTATATCGCTTTCATTTTCCTGCTATAAAAACCATGTTTGCATGGTTTTGTGCACCGGGCAGTGCCGGTCAGCTAGGGTTAAATTATTCCCAGCTCCACTAAGTCTCCTCTTCAGTTTTTCCCTTGAAACTAGTCTAACTCTCAACCTAAGCACTCAAAAAGCATCCTACAGCCCAGCACTTGCTCAGACCTAATAGCAAGCACTAATATACCCTGACACTTGATTGCCCAGCAGGGCAAGGCTCTTTATTCACCCCTCACCAACCAAGCGACTAAGCAGATCACCCTACCATTCAGGCATGGCCAAAGGGAATTTCAGGTGCACTCTCCAGTCCAACTGGTGAATCTGGGTATTCTGATTCAATGTTACAACTGCCTCATGTACACAGACAACCCTCTCCTCCTACCACAAAATGCTAACATATGCGAGAGATGCAATTATACAGCCAAACTGGAGGCTAAGCTGTCTCCACCCAAGACTGGAACAGTCAAGAGGAGAAGGTTAACACTTGCACCACACCTCCAGCCATACACAGATCTACTAAACCAGCACTGGCAAAAAATACACATAAGTACACAAAATCATACTCAAAGGCTTTAAATAAAAACCTGCAAAGGCATCAGAGACTTCCAAAGCAGACACCCAAACAACCTGCACCTCCCGTTACAAACCAGACAACACATAAAACACAAAATCAGTGTGCTGCACAATCACAGCCCTTAAGGTGAAATAACATACCTAAAACACTAGTAATAGGTGAATCTATAGTCAGGCACACTGACATCCTACTCACTAGGCTGGACAAGCAGAAGGTTACTGTTAGCTGCCTGTTGGGAGACAGAATCCGCCACATGACACAAGCACTCAGGTCACTCCAGAACAAGCACAAATATGACTCTGTCATTGTTCATGTTGGTGTGAATGACCTAAGATGTACCTCCCTGGACTATATGAAAAGAGACATGGAAGAGTTCTCTGATCATGTAGCCTAGGCTGGTATGACCCTGACCCTGAATAGCATCCTGCCCTCACCAAGAATGATACCTCAGTATAAAGAAAAAAATGATCAATTTCAACAACTGGTTATGATTCTGGTGTCATTCAAAGGGGATCCAGTGTCTGTCAGCCTGGGACGACATGCTCGACAGGCAGCATTGCTTCACAAGAGATGGCTTGCAACTGTCACCCCTAGGCTTTTGAATACTGGTCAAGGCTCTTGCTGCCCCAATAGTGCCTTTTTTAGGCAAGGCTCAAAAGTCAAACTCACCTCTGTAAACAGCACAATTAACAAAAAACTGAGGCTTATGCTACTCAATGCCAGGAGTTTAAATCTCAAAATGCACGCGCTCGAAGCACTCCTCAGTATGGAGAACTTTGGCATCTGTGCAGTAACTGAAACCTGGTTCAAGGCTCCAGAGACCACCCCAGCACTACCGGGCTACAACTCGTACCACACATTTTGGCCACAGAACATGGACCGAAACACAAAAGGAAGGGGTGTATCCATATTCATCAAGGATACCTACACCTCCAGGTTAGTGGCACAGCATGATACCTCTGAAATCATCAATGTGCAATTAACATCAGGCAAATCTGCAATGCAAATTGTGGCCTGCTACAGATCACCCTCCATGACCCAGGACCACTACTCCATCTTTCTGGAGACAAAGGAAAACATGAAGGTCCTACTGAACACCCTGATATTGGGTGATTTCAATTACCCTACCATTAACTGGGAAAACTACTCGAGTACAAACTTCCAGGCCCAGTGCTTCCTGGAATTCATCAACTCAAATGCCCTGGATCAGCTGGTAAACTCCCCTACCAGAGGTGAAAACATATTGGACCTGGTCATCACAAACATGGGCGACAGGTGTTCCACACCGGAGGTCAACCCGTCACTGGTTAGATCAGACCATAAACTAATCACTCTGGATGTCCACATCCCATCACCACCCCCAACTAAGGAAGCCACAGTAAAAAACTTTTCTAAAGCAAACTTCACCTTACTTAAGACAGAGGTGGTAAGTTTCACAGCACCCACTCTAAAGGATAACGCTGCCCAGGATGCAGAAACCTTTACAAGTGCACTCTATGAGCACCTACAAGGATGCATGGATCGTGACATCCCTAGCCAAACCAAGACTCACTCCTCTAAGAGAAGGAAACCAGTCTGGTGGACCCCTGCCATAAACAGGCTATACAACAAAAGGAGGATACTAGTTCAGAAAAAAAGCAAATCCCAAGAAGGAACGACATCTCTGATCAGTATCAGTAAGAAACTAAGGTCCCTCATAAAATCATCCAAGGGTAACTTTGAAAGAAAAATAGCCAAGGATTCAAAAGATAACCACATAGCCTTCTTTAGCTATGTTAAGAATCTAAGTGGCAACTCGCAGATGGCAGATAGATTCAGTGCAAACGTCACCCCCCTCTCACCGCCAAAAGGGCCCACAACAATACCAAAAAAGTGTAGTGTCCTGGAAATCAGAGATGCATAGGTGAAAATAGCCTTTCAAAAGCTAAAAACACAGCATCAATGGGGCCAGATGATGTCCCAGGCTGCGTCTTGCACAAACTACAGAACAAACTAACCCACCACCTAAACACACTGTTCAACCTCAGCCTCTTCACAGGCTATGTGCCCATAGAATGGTGCACAGCAATGGTTATTCCACTCCACAAAGGAGGGGCCACAACTGACCCTGGTAACTATCACCCCATATGCCTGACTAGCCTGATCTGCAAGGCTGTGGAGCGTATCATCATGGAACTCATTAACTGTTTTTGTGTTTTTCTGCTGTATTCTAAAGTACCTGCACTTAAAAGTAGCATTTTGGTCGACTCTGGTCGAATATTACTGTTTTTTTGCGAATTTAATTGCTGAGGCTGCTCACTAAAGTGTGCTAGCCTGTGTTAATCGATTTTACTGTTTGCCTTACTGCATTTCTGTGTTCTTTTCTAAAAAAACAAAAAAAAATACTCCTTGTTTTCCCGCCTTTGCTCGACTAGTTAAGACCAGTATACAGGCTTTGCTGTATTCTGGGCTGTGTGTAGTTCCTGTGTTGGCCAGTGCCTTACTTGGATAGAAGGAAGTTTCTGAGCTCACCAGTGGGAGTGGGGAGCCTTGAGCAGCCTATCTGTCCCTGGGGCAAGTGATCTCAGCACTTGAGCTGTAATTCATTGGTTGCCTTGGACCATTTCCAGCTCTTTTCAAGTTCCCTGTATAAAAATCCGCCTCAGGGCGTTTTTTTTGGCTATATACCCAAGCAGAGCTCCACGTGGTCCTGCAGAGGGGTCCTGGCTACAGAGAACTGAAAGAAGCGACCACTTTCCTGATTTAAGTACTTTTTGGCTTTTTTATCTGCATTGTCCTCTCTGGCTTTCATTTAATAAGATACAACTGTTTTGTGTTTTTCTGCTGTATTCTAAAGTATCTGCACTTAAAAGTAGCATTTTGGTCGACTCTGGTCGAATATTACTGTTTTTGCTAATTTAATTGCTGAGGCTGCTCACTAAAGTGTGCTAGCCTGTGTTAATCGATTTTACTGTTTGCCTTACTGCATTTCTGTGTTCTTTTCTAAAAACAAAAACAAAAAAATACTCCTTGTTTTCCCGCCTTTGCTCGACTAGTTAAGACCAGTATACAGGCTTTGCTGTATTCTGGGCTGTGTGTAGTTCCTGTGTTGGCCATTGCCTTACTTGGATAGAAGGAAGTTTCTGAGCTCACCAGTGGGAGTGGGGAGCCTTGAGCAGCGTATCTGTCCCTGGGGGAAGTGATCTCAGCACTTGAGCTGTAATTCATTGGTTGCCTTGGACCATTTCCAGCTCTTTTCAAGTTCCCTGTATAAAAATCCGCCTCAGGGCGTTTTTTTTTTTGGCTATATACCCAAGCAGAGCTCCACGTGGTCCTGCAGAGGGGTCCTGGCTACAGAGAACTGAAAGAAGCGACCACTTTCCTGATTTAAGTACTTTTTGGCTTTTTTATCTGCATTGTCCTCTCTGGCTTTCATTTAATAAGATACAACTGTTTTTGTGTTTTTCTGCTGTATTCTAAAGTACCTGCACTTAAAAGTAGCATTTTGGTCAACTCTGGTCGAATATTACTGTTTTTTGCTAATTTAATTGCTGAGGCTGCTCACTAAAGTGTGCTAGCCTGTGTTAATCGATTTTACTGTTTGCCTTACTGCATTTCTGTGTTCTTTTCTAAAAAAACAAACAAAAAAAAAATACTCCTTGTTTTCCCGCCTTTGCTCGACTAGTTAAGACCAGTATACAGGCTTTGCTGTATTCTGGGCTGTGTGTAGTTCCTGTGTTGGCCATTGCCTTACTTGGATAGAAGGAAGTTTCTGAGCTCACCAGTGGGAGTGGGGAGCCTTGAGCAGCCTATCTGTCCCTGGGGGAAGTGATCTCAGCACTTGAGCTGTAATTCATTGGTTGCCTTGGACCATTTCCAGCTCTTTTCAAGTTCCCTGTATAAAAATCCGCCTCAGGGCGTTTTGCGCACGCTTGGGCGCCTAGCGCAACAGCGGTTATACAGGTGTAAACTATTCTATACAGGTTTTAACTTTTCTGGCTCCGCCAAGTCTGCTCTTCAATTTTTCCCTTAGAAGCTCTACTCAGTCTATCTAGCTGTATATATTAGCACTTGTTTTGAACTTCTATCCTTAGCAAGCACTCATAATAAAACCAAGCACTCTTACCCTAAAGTAAGCACCACAGGCATCCACTACCCCTGTGAATACCCACTTCCCTTAAAGGCACAACACTCCTTATAATATTCTAGTATGTCAGTGGTAGACCACTAGCATCCTCTCTTGTTCAGCTGGTTAATCTGGGAATCTTAAGACAATGTTACAATTGTCTCATGTACACAGACAACCCTCTCCTCCTTCCTACTAACACATATACTTGTGAGAGATGCAACTATATAGCCAGACTGGAGGCTGAACTCTCTCAACTCAGGACTGGCAAGACCAGTCAGGAAGAGATGGTACCCACACCCAAAGCAAAACCAGTCACACATATAACCACCACCAATGCAAACCAAACACATAAAAACACAAAGACATACTCGGAGGCTCTTGTAAAAACTTACCAAAACAACAGAGGCCTCCAAAGCAGACACCCAGAAATACACCCCCACAAAACACAACACCTACAACACATACCTCAAGCAACAGGTGTGTCGCACAATCACAGCCCCTAAGGCAAAATACTATGCCAGAGACATTAGTAATAGGTGACTCTATAGTCAGACACACCGATGTTCCACTTACCAGGCTGAATAAGGAGAGGGTAACGGTGAGCTGCCTATCGGGGCTAGGATCCGCCACATTACACACGCACTCAGGTCACTCCAAAGCAAGTACAAATATGATTCAGTCATTGTCCATGCGGGTGTGAATGACCTGAGACGTACCTCCCTGGACTACATGAAAAGAGACATTGAGGAGCTCTCCGATTATGTAGCCCAGACTGGTATGACCCTGACCCTGAGCAGCATCCTGCCTTCGCCAAGAATGATGCCTCAGTGCAAAGACAAAATGATCAGTTTTAACAATTGGCTTAATCACTGGTGTCATTCTAGGGGATCCAATGTCTGTCAGCCTGGGATGATATGCTGGACAAGCCATGTTGCTTCGCAAGGGATGGCTTGCACCTGTCACCACTGGGCTTCTGGATACTGGCCAAGGCTCTTGCCACCCCCATAGTGCCTTTTTTAGGCAATGCTCAAAGGACAAATCAACCTCCATAAAAAACAAAAATGGAAAAAAATTAAGGGTAATGCTGCTCAACGCCAGAAGTCTAAATCTCAAGATGCAGGCACTCGAAGCACTTCTCAGTATGGAGAACATCGATGTCTGTGCAGTAACTGAAACCTGGTTCAAGGCTCCTGAGAGCACTCCAGCGCTACCAGGCTATACCTCATATCATGCGTTTCGGCCTCAAGTTCCAGGCCGAACCACAAAGGGAGGGGGAGTGTCCATTTTCATAAAGGACACCTACACCTCTCGATTGGTGGCTACTCATGAAGCATCAGAAACCATACAAGTTTTACTCACCATAGGCAAAACTGCCATACAACTGGTCGCATGTTATAGAACACCCTCCCAATCCCAGGAATCCCATCAAGCATTCCTGAAAACACTAGAGGATATGAATGTCACACCAAACACCATCATATTGGGTGACTTCAATTACCCCAACATAGACTGGGCCCACTATTCTAGCCCTAACACCCTGGCCCAAAGATTCCTGGAATTCATAAACTCAAATGCTATGGAGCAACTGGTCACCTCTCCTACGAGGAGAGATAATATACTTGACCTGATTATCACAAACATGGGGTCCAAATGCTCCACACCGGATATAAACCCCTCACTAGTAAGATCTGATCATAAACTGATCATGTTGGATGTACATATCCCACCCCCACCCCCAGAACAAAAGACTACAGTGAAAAACTTTTCAAAAGCTGACTTTGCGCTCCTTAAGTCAGAAATGATATCCTTTAAGCCTACTGGGTTAATGGAAACCACATCCCGAAATGCTGAATCCTTCACAAAAGCCTTCTACGGACATCTCCAGGAATGCATGGATCAGGCAATCCCAACTAAAACCAAGGCCCACTCCATCAAGGGAAAACGCCTGGTTTGGTGGACCCCAGCTATAAACAAACTGTACAACAAAAGAAGTAAGCTACTGCAGGACAGAGCCAAATCCCACAAGGGAAAGGCTTCCCTGATCAGCACAAGTAAAAAACTACGCTCTCTCATAAAAACATCTAAAGCAAACTTTGAGAAAAAGATTGCCAAGGATACCAAAGACAATCACAAAGCCTTCTTCAATTATGTCAGAACCTTGGGAGGAAATTCTCAGATATGCTCTGAGCTAGTACACAATGACAAAAAATTCACTGACCCTACTGACATTGCCAACATTCTGGCAGATAGGTTCAGTGCAAATTTCTCCCCTCCCTCACCCCCTAAAGATGAAGTAACTATCCCTGCTGAATGTAACCTACCTGTCATCACAGACACACAGGTGAAATCAGCACTCAACAAGGCAAAAACACAGCATCTATGGGACCCGATGGTATCCCGGTTGCGTGTTACGTGAACTCAAGATGAACTAAACCCACCCCTAAGAACTCTATTCAATCTTAGCCTCACTACAGGATATGTACCTGAACACTGGCGCACAGCAACAGTGGTTCCACTCCACAAAGGGGGAAATTCTACTGACCCAGGTAACTACCGCCCCATAAGTTTGACCAGCCTGATCTGTAAGGCTATGGAAAGAATCATCATGGAACTCATAAATGGCGACATTGGGGATCTACACACCCTTGATCCCACACAGTTCGGTTTTGTAAAAGGCAGATCCTGCCTCTTAAACCTGGTTGACTTCTTTGAGACAGTCACTAGTGCCATCGATGAGGGCAAGGCTGTCCACACTGCCTATTTGGACTTGGCTAAGGCCTTTGACACAATACCACACTCTGGCATCATTGACAAGCTCAGCAGCCTAAATGTAAATACATATGTCACAAGATGGGTAGCAAATTGGCTAAAAAACAGAACCCATAAGGTTAAAATTGCTGGAGCCATGTCAGACTCAAAACCCGTCACAAGTGGTGACCCACAGGGCTCAGTCTTAGGTCCACTCCTATTCGGCATTTATTTCTCAGATGTGAAAGCAAATATGGAAGGATTATGGCTGACAAAGTTTGCAGATGACTGCAAACTGGGTGCCATAGTGGATTCACCTGCCGACACACACATCCTACAGAAAGGTCTCACTGAAACGGACAACTGGTGCCGGAATCATGGCCTCAAACTTAATGCCAAAAAATGTATAGTCATCCCCTTTGGGAAAAACAAAGTACCCACAAACTATCACGTAGACAATAACCCACTGAATACAGAAGATGTAATCAGAGACCTGGGGACTCAAGTCGATAGTGACCTCTCCTTTGACAACCATGTTGCCAAAGTGGTCAGAAAGACTTTCTACCTTGCCCATCTCATCATGAAGGGATTCTCATCCAGATCAAAGGAGGTCATTGTACCTCTGTATTCCTCCCTTGTCAGGCCCATGATTGAATATAATGCTCCATTTGGAATGCATCTCACCCGGCACATGCAACAACTGGAAAGACCCCAGAAGTACCTCACCAAGAGGATCATAGGTCTAAAACATGTGCCTTATCCAGCTAGATTAAAGAAACTCCAGCTCTATTCAGTAGCATACCGCCTGCTCAGAGGCGATTTGTGCCTAACATACAGGGCCATGTCCAACCAGGAATTGATGGACATGCTCCATCTCAAAAATCCAAATCCACCAGAACCACACGAGCTAAAGATTTCAACCTCTGCACAAATATGAATAGAACATGCTGGAGGGATAGATTCATAACACAGAGGTTACCCATACTCTGGAACAAAATCCCAGTTCACGTGAGACAGAGCCCTTCATTGGCACTGTTCAAGAAAAATCTCGATGCATGGATGGGAGATCGCAAGTTTACCCCGGGAGTGACCTCAGTGTCACTACTAGACAGAGGTATAGTTTACTAAATAATGGGGTTCCACATGTGTCACTACTAGAGAGGCGCAACTATATAGTATGGGGTGGCGTAAAGCCACATCACTGTTGGCTAGGCTTATAAATGCCCCTGGGCAGATAGCCTAGTACACTACTATGAAACTATGAAACTATGAAGACATTGGGAACCTCCAAACACTTGAACCGACTCAGTTCAGCTTTGTTAAGGGAAGATCTTGCCTACTAAACCTGGTTGACTTCTTCGAGACAGTCACCAAGGCCATAGACGAGGGAAAGGTTGTTCACACACACAACCTTGACCTCGCCAAGACTTTTGACACCATTCCCCACTCAGGTATTACAGAAAAACTCATCAGCCTGAACATAAACCCCTACGTCTCGAGATGGGTTGCCAACTGGCTTATAGACAGAACTCACACGGTGAGAATAGTGGGCTCCAGGTCCGACTCTAAGCCAGTCACAAGTGGTGTCCCTCAATGCTCGGTCCTGGGACCCCTACTATCTCAGAAGTACAGGCAAACAAAGGAAAACTATGGCTAACGAATTTTGCTGATGACTGAAAACTGGGAGCCATATTTGACTCTCTGGCTGACAAGGACATCCTCCAAAAGGGCCTTACTGAGACGGACACCGAGTGTCAAAGTCATGGCCTCACGCTAAATGCCAAAAAATGCATAGTCATCCCATTTGGGAAAAACAAAACACCCACGAATTACCACATAGGTGGCAGCCCCCTTAATACAGAAGAGGTAATAAGAGATCTGGGGACTCAGGTAGATAGTAATCTCTCCTTTGACAATCATATTGCCAAAGTAGTTAGGAAATCTTTCTATGTGGCCCATCTAATTACTAAAAGGTTCACATCTAGAAATAAAGACGTTATAGTGCCCCTCTACTCGTCAATCATCAGACCCGCCATAGAGTACAATGCCCCATTTGGGATGTGCCTCACAAGACACTTCCAACAGCTGGAGAGACCACAAAAGTACCTTACCAAGAGGATTACTGGCTTCAAACAAATGTCCTATGCATCCCGACTGAAAAAACTTCGGCTGTACTCAGTGACATATCGCTTACTCAGAGGTGATCTCTGCCTGACTTGCAAAGCCATGTCCAACTCAGAATTGATGGACATGCTCCACCTAAAGAAATCCAAGTCACTGTGAGCCACTCGCTCTAGTGAGCTAAACCTTGCCATAACAATAAATAGTACATGCTGGAGGGATAGATTCCTGTCACAGAGACTCCCCATGCTTTGGAACAAAATTCTTAACTACATTAGGCAGAGCCACCTCACTAACACTCTTCAAGAGAAACCTTGACGAGTGGATGTGTAACAGAAAATACACCCCTGGGATCACTTCATTGGCTCTGCTTGACAGAGGATCAGTTAATTAATAAATGGAGCAGCGAAAGCCGACACACTCTGGCTAGGCTTCTAAATGCCCTCGGGCAGATAGCCTAGTACCTACCTATGAACCTATGAACCTGCCATTGAAGTGCATGATTCTCTGCCCTACCTGACTATATTGTTGCATGTTATGTTTTTCCCTTTTTTTATTTATTAATTTATTTTACATATATATATATATATATATATATATATATATATATATATATATATATATATATATATATATATACATATACTCCGCCCTCATACATATACCTACCAAGTTGCTCAACTCTCAATTGCTATGAAAACAACCACATTTTAGCCGCTTAACTGACTGAAAGTAAGCTGCCCTCCAATAACAGTACTACCAACGATCCATGATTCAAGACCGCATTATGAAGGCCAAGGACCCTGTCACCTTCCCCAACCCACTCCCCATAAAAGGCATCATGCTGAAAATTTTAACTACACATTATACCACTTAGTTGCAGCTAAAGCTATCCCAGCTGAACACCAAAACTAAGCTCAGATGCACCTGTACCACCGCACCTAGAAGTCGTCATGGACGTGGTACTCGCCGTAGCAAGCTTATGCCAAAATGTGATTCCTTACTCATTTACACTTGCCTAAACCCCTTAAGCCCCTCCCTACTGTTACCTCATTTCCCTTCAGTCATCCCTCCTTACCATTTAACCCTTTAATCTCCCCTAATACTCTTGATTCCTACTAACATTTATCTAATCCCCCCCCCCCCTGAAGATGTCCCAGGACTACTTGGTTTGTTACCAAACCTCATTTAGTGCCATTTTGATAAGTTCAGAGCAATTTTTGGTGTTATTTTGTAACTTTGATATAAGTAAAGACGGATATGTAATTATCTTTAGCTTGACAAGTCTTTGTAGGATGGCATTTTTCAGTAAAATTAGATAACCTTTGGATGCTGACATCAGTGTGTGGGTCATTAGTTTTGCTAGATATTGTAATGAGCTTTTTTGCTTTATAGTCGTTGTTTATTTATCCATATGGACCATCAGGCTAGTTTACTCTTACCCTTCCCTTTTTCTTTAGTTTTTGTAGGGACCCCAAGATTTATAGTTTTCAAGATGATTGTAGAATTTATTTATGTAGGTACTAGTCATTTCGGCACTTTTGTGGTCACAGTTTTATTTGATCTTTGAGACCTTGTCATATATTTGTAACAGGTTTGTATGTTTGAAGTCTTTAAATATTGTAGTACTTGCATCTGTTGTTTAAAGACTGAAAAAGAAAAAGTTATCAATGTATAGTCAGTCTTGACTGAAGAAGGATATACCCATGGGATGGTACATTTGTAAGGACTGGGTCAAGAGCATTTTGTCCTTTAGCAAGCTCTTTGGTAATTTATTATTGGGAATTCATTTATTATGTCAAGGAATTTTTGTGCATAGTCTAAATTTGAAGTACATGTCTCCCAATTTATTGATTGGTAGTTAGAGACACCCAGGATGATGGAGTTTTTGCCTAGTTGAAGTTCATTCAGTACATTTAAGAAATGGCTATGGCTTTCAGGGTTCACTAAAGAGATTCCGTAACATGCTGTGATCTGATAGTTTTATTTAGTGTGAGATAAATTTCAATAAGTTTGATTTGCTGGTCTCTGGGAATATGCTTTGAGGTATTGTAGTCATTAACAGATACAGATGTTCCACCACAACTACATTTGATGTAAAAGGAAGTGGTAGGTGCAAAACTGTGATATAGAGGGGATGCATTCTGTACTTTTAAAACAGGTCTCATAACTAATACTCACATGATTGAGCTCCAAATGCAGGAGGGCTTCAAAGGCAGGCATCTTGTTATTTAGAC
>NC_056731.1:1033778033-1033820533 GCF_019279795.1 Protopterus annectens | reverse complement strand
TTGTGACGTAAATTCCAAAAGGGGCGTTGTACTCTATAATGGGTTTAATGAGTGCCGAGTAGAGAGGAACAATGACCTGTTTTTTACCTGATGAGAACCCTTTTGTGATGAGGTGTGTCACATAGAAGGATTTCCTGACTACTGTAGCGATGTTATTATCAAAGGAGAGGCTACTGTCCACCTGGGTCCCAAGGTCTCTTATCACACATTTGGCATTAAGTAGACTGCTGTTTATGTGGTAGTTCATGGGTACAGAGTTTTTACCAAAGGGGATGACGATGCACTTTTTGGCATTGAGCTTGAGGCCATGCCTCTGACACCAGGCATCTGTCTCAGTGAGCCCCTTCTGTAGGATGTCCACATAATTTGGGGACTCGACTATTGCTCCTAGTTTGCAGTCAACTGTGAACTTCATTAGCCAGAGGCTTTCTGTGTTAGCCTGTACTTCAGAAAAGTAGATACCAAACATGAGAGGTCACAGGACTGAATTCTGAGATATTTCACTTGTCACTGGTGTGAGGTCAGATTTGGAGTCTGCAACTTTTGCAGTATGGGTTCTGTCAGTGAGCCAGTTGGCAACCCATCTGGTGACGTAGGGATTTATACCTAGTTTATTGAGCTTAGCTATAATTCCATAATGGGGGATGGTGTTGAATGCCTTGGCGAGGTCAAGATCGGCTGTGTGAACCAACTTACCCTCATCTATGGCTTTGGTGAGTGCCTCAAAGAAGTCAATCAGGTTCAGAAGACATAAGTTGCCTTTCACAAACCCGAACTGGGCGAGGTCCAGAGTTTGAAGGTTACCAATGTCTTTGTTTATGAGTTCCATGATGATACATTCCATGACCTTGCAGATCAGGCTCGTCAGGCTAATAGGGCGACAGTTCACAGGATAAGTGCTGTGCGCCATTCAGTGGGCACAAAGCCTATCATGAGACTATGATTGAGCATGGTGCTGAGGTGGGGAGCCAGTTCGTTCTGAAGTCCATGTAAAATGCAGCCTGAGATGTTGTCCGGTCCCATGGATGCTGTGTTTTTGGTTTTAGAGAGTGCAGTTTTTACCTGCATAGATGTGATTACAGGGATTCTGCATTCTTCCTGTGTAGATATGGGCCCTTTCAGGGGTGAGAGGGGGGGGGGGTAAAGTTAGCCCTGAACCTATCTGCCAGGATGTTGGCAATATCAGTTGGTTCTGTAATTTTCATGCCATTGTGCTGTAACTCAGAGCAGATCGTGGTGTTGCCATTGAGATTCTTGACACAGCTATAGAATGCTTTGTGGTTGCCCTTAAAATCAATGATTATTTTGTTTTTGTAGCTAGCTTTGGAGGATCTTATACGGGATCTCAGCTTCTTACTGAGGCTGACCTGGGAGCTCCTACACTCATGAGATTTTACTCTCTTTTGAAACAGTTTCTTCCTTCTGTTGTAGAGTTTGTTTATGGCAGGGGACCACCAGACTGGCTTCCTTTTTTTGGAGGATAGTGTCTTGGTTCTGTTTGGGATATCATGATTCAAGCACTCATGTAAGTGCTTATAGAGTGCATTTGTTTAGGATTCAGCAGTCGTAACTGTATTGTCCATCTGCATGGGTGTTATGAAATTCCCCACTTCTGTCTTAAGAAGCATGAAGTTGGCTTTGGAGAAATGTTTTACTGTGGTTTCCTTAATGGTAGGTGGGGGCAGGGAGCGGATATCTAGGGTGATTAGCTTATGGTCAGATCTGACCAACGAGGAGTTGATTTCAGGTGTGGAACACCGGTTACTTATGTTGGTAATGACTAGGTCTAGGATATTGTTTCCCCTGGTGGAGGTGTGGATAAATTGATCCAGGGCATTGGAATTTATTGTTTATAGTTGAGTGAAGGAGTTGGTACATGAGTAGTTTTCCCAGTTAATGGTGGGGTAGTTGAAATCACCCATTATTAGGTTGTTTGGTTGAACCCTAATATTTTCCAGTATATCAAGGAAAGATGAGTGGGAATCCTGGGGCATGATGGGGGATCTGTAGCAAGCTGCAATTTGGATTGCAGTTTTGCCCAGAGTTAGTTGCACTTGGATAACCTCAGGTGCATTATGCTATGCAACTAGCCTGGAGGTGTGGATATCCTTAATGAATATGGACACACCTCCACCTTTGATGTTCTGGTCCAGGTTAGATGGCTGAAAAGGGTGGTATGAGTTATAGCCTGCTAATGCAGGGGTGCTCTCTAGAGCCTTGAACCAGGTCTCAGTCACTGCACAGATATCAATGTTCTCCATTTTAAGGAGTGCCTCGAGTGAGTGCATTTTGAGATTTAGACGTTTAGCATTGAGTAGCATTACCCTCAGTTTTTGCTTGCCTGTTCCTGTTACAGTAGTCAATTTGTCATTTGAAACTTGCCTAAAAAAGGCACTATAGGGGCCGCAAGAGCATTAGCCAGTATCCAGAATCCCAGGGGCAACAGGTGGAGGCCATCTCTGGCAAATCATCATGGTCTGTCGACCATGTCGTCCCAGGCAGACAGATACTGGATCCCCTAAGAATGACAGCAGAGGCTTAGCCAATTGTTGAAGTCAATCATTTTGTCCTTGTACTGCAGTATAATTCTGGGTGATGGCAGGATGCTACTGAGGGCTAGGGTCATACCTGCCTGGACTACAAGATCAGAGAGCTCTTCCATGTCTCTTTTCATGTAGTCCAGTTCTGAAGCCCTCTAAGGGGGTAAAGCTTTGAGATAGGAAGATAGTTGTTAGCTGAAAAAATGCTTGAGAATTTAGATAAGGGTATAATGAGAACATGCTTGAAGCTATGAGGGAAAATGCTGGTTGTGGGGATTAAGTTGAAAAGGAAAGCAAGGGTTCTGCTGAATTGGTAGCCACCAAGCTGAAGGAGGTCTTGATGAATGACATGGAAGAAAGTCTGATAAGAGCAGTCAGTCTACTCTAAAAGCTTTTCTCCCTCTGTCTCAGTAATGACCTTGACGTGGAAGTTGTAGGAATTTGAGCAGTCGGATTGAAGGTGTAGTATGAGCAAAATAAGCAAACAGGAATATTACTATGTGGGGGGGGGGGCAGATTATCATTTATTACTATGAGTTGTGTAATAGAAAGTTTGTAAGTGAAACTCATCTTTGGAAAGTGACTTGCATAAGCCATATTTTAAGAACACACCAGAATTTCTTTGGGTGATCCACTTTGAGTTTCCTGGAGTACTCTTCTTTGGCCTCTTTTGTTGCTATTTTACTTGTATTTTTGAGTCTGTGGTCTATATTGTGTTTCTGTATACTGGCATCATTTGCTTTCTACTCTGACCAGGATCTGTGCCTATGTTTTAGAAGCTGTATAATGTTATCAGTAATCAAGGGAGTTGGTATGACATATTTTGTTACTTCCTTAATGGGATAATCTTTTGTCTCACATGGGGGAAAGAATGTTACTGTGTATAGAGAGAGCTGAAACAGAGTCAGAATAGGAATAGACAGGCACTTGGGTTATATTTGCACATAGAAAGATGAAGTTGCTTGTTGAGTTATCTCAGATAGTGCTAGTCTTGGTAATACAGAAAGGGGTGCTTTTCATTTGGAGGTATCAAGTTGTTAAGATGGGGCAATGGTCACTTAGGGAGATAAGGAGTTTACAAGTTCAACTAATTTTTCACAGATGATAGTAAGAACTATGTCTAGAAGTCTGAATTTGGAATTCTCTTAACTAGACCAAGTCCACTTAGTGAATACCAGGGTGAGCTTGTGGGAAGAGATGACCTTGTTTTAGAGAGACTAACCAGTTCAGGTTAGGACTGCCCACAGTTAATAATTTATGATGTTTTATGTGTTCTAGAATGCTGCATAAAGTAGATTCAAACAGAGCAAGCAGACAACTTGGATGACAGCAGATAACAGTTGTACTGGTACAACTTGGTGGCACTTGGACATATAGCCACTCTCATTGTTTTTTTTTTTTTTTTTTTGCTTTTTGATCTTTTCTCCCACCCATCCTTCATGGTTACTGTCCCCACTCCCCACCACCTGTCCACACTGGATCTATCAGCTATCTTCCTAACCCCCTGGACTTTATCTGGTATACTGGCCCTGATCATGGAACAAGGATTCCAGGGGCTCAGCATGTGTGGGCATTCATCCAGAAAGTCTTTCTGCTTTGTGACCTATCCCCCCACCTCACACTCGCAATGGAGGGCAGGTGTGCAATGCAGATATGCAGTGTATCCCCCCTCGCTTCAGCTCAACCACATCTCCACCCTACTCCCTTCTTTAGGCATGCCTACCATGTGCCATCCCTGACCTCCACAAGGGATTATCACTGTAATGGTCATGGGACCCATCTCAGAATTGCTACATCCATCCCTCCCTGCCTTTCCATCATTCACACAAACAGCTAATCTTACCCAGGTCATCTGGGCACTAGTCAGGGCTTTATGCCTCTACATCACCAGAGCAGGTGACTGTCATTTATTTGATGACTAATATAGCACCACTCTCCCTATCGATTCTGTTTTCTGCAAAGATAGTATAAAAATGTTTGTGGGATATGTAATGAGTCTTTCAGCCAGTATTTGGTGATTGCAATTAATGTGAGTGTGGGGGGGGGGGTCTTGTGTCCAACAATTTAGAGAGATTATGTATTATGGAGGTATTAAGTAGGGGGTGACGTGGTGGTACAAGTATGGGGTTAGAGTGGATATTGTAGTTTGTAAAGTAATAGCGGGTAGAGCATGCACAGAACCTGTAGCAATTTTTTTGATACAAGCAATGAAATTGCAGTTGTGCAGGAAGTAGAATGGGATAATGGAACTGTGACTAGCGAAGGAGAGACAAAGGGAGAAAAGAAGGAAGATTATATAGTGTTAACAGGAGGGATCGGTTGTGGAGTCTTATAGCAAAAAGGGAGATAGTGTGAAACAAGATTGTCAGAGTACTAGGAAGAAAAAGGACTTTGTTTTAATTAATGAAGAAAATGAACATTAATGGTAAAAAAGGAGAAGCTAGTAGACAAAGAATCAGGGAGGAAGGATAAATAATTTCAAGAGAGAAAAGTAGAGATTAATTAAATAAGCAAGAAGTGATTTATTAAATTAGTAAGAAGTAACAAGTGTTTACTGATGAAGAGAAGGAACATATCCTCATCTGAGTTATTTGAAGTGACTTACTGCTCTGAACCTTATGGTCGAAAAAAATATTTGGACAGTCAAATAACTTGTCTGTCAGATCATGGCATCATGAATTACAAGAAAAGTGAAATGATTAGTCAGATACATTTTTAAATTTTTGTACACGTATAAGAATATATGAAAATAAAATCTGCTCAAAATCTGAAACTTACCTTAAGATGCTTCATTATTCATGTGGCGGTAATACCAAATACAGTCTCTGAGATGCAGAGGCAGAGGCAAAAAAATAAGGACATTGAATGAAAAAGTAATGCTTAAGCATGTTACTGCTTATCAAAGCACTTGCCACAGACAGTGCTGATTACAATTAGAAATCTGGAAGTGAAACATTCATATTGATACGAAGGCTGAAAATCCCAGAGTTGCAATGCATATCAGTAAAAGGATGATTGACAAAGGTGAGAGAGAGAGGTAGAAAGTCATAAAGGATATGGTGTTTCTTGCAAGTTATTTCTCTATAGTTTCTACACACACACACTCACACACACACACACACACACACACACACACACACACACACACACACACGCACACGCACACGCACACACACGCACACACACACAACATTGTTTTGAATGTTTATAATGTTTGACATGATATGAAAAAGGACAGTCCGTCAATAATTTATCTGTATGATTTATGTTGTTTTTAGATAATAAAAGTTATTACTTGGTTTATAAGGATTTATGCTGACTTTATTTTGTAGTATTTTGAGTTACTTTATTGGCATATATACTTCAAAAGTGACCTGCATTACTGTTTACATTTGGTTTCATTATACACATCACTGATCATTTCATAACAATAAAATGTTGCTTTCTTTTACTTGAGATGTAGTTCAAAAACTACTTAACCCAGTTTCTGGTTATATCTGATTTATATAAAATATAATGAGAAGTTATTTTCAGTATCATCTTTAGCCACACAGTTCCTTATATTTTGTCACTTTTTGCCCACTTTTCATTTCAAGTTAATAGATGGCTGTACTTATAAAAATAGTAAACTTTTTTTTCAGAATTTATTTTAGGGAGAACAAATATAACACTGATTTGAGAAGATATATTCCCTATTTTTTTTTTTTTTTAATTCAGTTTTTAATCATCTGTTATTCTGTCTTGCTTCAATAAATAAATCAATAAATTCACACATAAATGAATACAAAATAATCGAAATGTGACTAAAATTATATTATTGGGCTTTTAAATATTGTATTTTCACTTCAGTAAGCAAAAGAGAATCAGCAAATCATTTTATGGGCAGTATAAACATTGTTGCATGCCTAATAAGAACAAATGAATCTATTTACAATAATCCCATTTTAATAAGATTAAGTATTAGTTTTTTTTCCAAGATAAAATATTTACATTACATAAATGTCATAACATTCAAAATATGAAATGTTACATTAAATATAAAAAAAATTTATAAAAAAAGAATGTTTACTTTGCTTCCGCTAAGAGTGGACAAAAGTGCATGTATCAAGGACTGAAATCCATAAACTGCATTTGCTGAAAAGCTATGACTGAAAAAAAATGTAAGTGCTTTTTTGCAGTAGTCTCACCCCATGAACTTAAATATACCATCTCCGTAGTCATACCTGCTCAGTGAAAGAGGGAAATACCCCAAAAAGGCAGCACCACAGACACAACTCACAAACAGTTATTTCCTGAGGAGGAACTCTGGTTGTCAGGAGAGTTAAACCCTGAGCCACTGAAACTAAAGAGTTCAATCTTCATTCAACAGTAGGGTAACTTCTTCTTCTTTCGGCTTTTCCTAGTTAGGGGTCGCCACAGAGGATCACCGTGTCCGCTCATGATTGGCAGTGTAGTTTTACGGTGTTGAGTAGCCAGCCCGGCACCCGACCTTCCACAGAAGGCACACACTCACACCTAGGGCCAATTTAGAGTGTCCAATCCACCTGCAGCATGTCTTTGGGATGTGGAAGGAAACTGGAGCACCTGGAGGAAGCCCATGCGACCACAGGGAGGACATGCAGACTCTGCACAGAAGGCACCCCAGCCGAGGATAGAACCGGAGAACCTCTTGCTGTGAGGTGGCAATGCTAACCACTGCACCACTGTGGCCATCCTCAACAGTAGGGTAACGATTTTCTTTAATATGTTGAAACATGTATATTACTTGTTTCCCTGACTAAATATCTGGTAATGCCACTGTTTAGCTAAACAACCTGATAGGAATAGCTCACTGGAGTTATGAGGAAGAATTAATATAACACTTCATTTTCATACATTATTGTACCATATAAGTTTCAGTAATTCATGAGAGAAAGAACAGTTTTTTCTTCAAGGAGGTACTCTCCCACCATTTTTAATTTTAGTTTTCTTTGCCTTGTTTTCTGAAAATAATGAGATAGTTTAGAGGTTTCCTAGCATACCTCTCAGCTGTCCTTGCTTTTCAGGGATGTCCTTGATTTTGACTCAAAATGTTGCTCTGTCCTTCTTAATCCCTGCTAAACCTGATGATTTTGGAGAAAAGATGGTGAATTATGCTTCACAAATAATGAAAATAAATAGAGTTATAGACTTCTTTTACTTCAGAAGATGTATATCAATTTAGATTCCCTTATATTTTCAATTTCACAAGTAATAGGAATATTTTAAAAGTGACCCTGATTATTTCTGCAGATGCCCTTAATTCTGATAAGATTTGTCCTTGTATAGGTTGAGACCCATGTTTCCTGGTCTTAAAGCATTTAGCACAGATTTATTAATTAATGATTGGTAAAAAGCCAACATACTTCTGCTATCTTCATTCAACTTATATTTATTTGTATTTTATCATTCACATTTGGGCCCCACCCTTATTAACGAATCTGTCCCAAAGTACACCAATTTCTAAAGTAAATCTTCACACTAAATAAAGATACAATTGCAACTAGCTAAAATATTAGTTTCTTTTTGAAAAACTGTGCAAAACAATATTTGTCAAATAATTATTTTCTGTTCAGTAGAATTTTCCTGTACCTTCCCTTTGCATCATTTGTGAATATTATGTAATGTGTATATATCATGCATATGTACCTTTCTGTATAATTGTGAGTACTTCATATTTGTGCCTGCAAATGGTTATATACTACTACAATAAAAATACAGATAAAATAAACCTAAGAAAATTCACATATTTCATATTTTTTATCAGTTACCAGAATGAATTGTTAATCTTACTGCAATTTGCTTTAAAATTTTACATTTATTTCAATAACAAATAACGTTATTACAACTTAAAGTATCTCAGATGTTCAGTACTATACCCTGCATATTTATTTTATTTCATGATATCAGTGATATCATTTATTAACATTCCCTACATAAATCTCATCAGAAAAAAGAACCCAAGAAACCCCATTTATATAATTTAGCAATCATTATCCCAGAATTTTGTTTCTTCTCTGACTCTTTCAGTACTATTCAATCCAAGTTCAAAAGAAAGGCATACATATATTTTAGATAAAAAATACTCCTGTAGACAGACATACTTCAACCTATATCATCTAGACCTTTCTTGGCTACACCATCCCATAATCCTTTCAGTTAACATAATGGGATACCTTTGCCAGACCAGTGCAATACAATGACATAATTCTGAAACCTATTTGCATTCCTTCCCTGTAATACCTTCATACAGTCGATAACTAAATTTGGCAAAGAATGACAAAGCCAACCCTCCATATTGTACTGAAGTTGTACAAATGATGAATATTTCCACCTCAGACATACTCTATTATAGACCATCTACCCCAGAGAAACATCCCCACATGCTTCACATTTATTTTCAAACAAAATCTGTTATATTATATTCCATTAATTACAAACAAATTATAATAGAAGCACTTCAGCTAGGATAACCATCATGAGAACTAGAAGAAGACAATGACCACCTATTTTATTTTAATTCAACCTTATTAAATCCGCTAATGAAGAGTTTCATTGTCAAATGCTCGGTTTCATTACATCAACATTAATTAACATACAGCATCCCACTGACATTTAACAAAAATTAGAAATCAATCATTTAGTAAGCTTCATAACTGTGTATAAGTCAATTGTAATACATCAGCTTACAGCAGCATCTCTTCCAAACATATACAATTGCAAATGTGCTTGGTCAGTAACTCCTCTTCCAAGTAAAAGCACATCCATACTTCCCACATTCTAATTAGTTTTTAGAAAATGCAATATCAGGAAAATCCTTGTCTTTACCTAATGTATCACTGTGAACTATAAGGTGAGTGAATGTTTTTTAAAGAAGTAAAGAAGAGCGAACACCCAGAAAATTGAATGTCCTATTTAATTTTGTTTCAGCTACCTGCTTTCTGTGTGAGGTAATTACAATATGGGTCAGGAAATTCATGCTTACAATACTCTTGTGTGAATTTTGGAGTTGTTATACATAATTATAAGAGGATTGTGGGGGTGGGTGGGTTGTGTGTGCCCCTGCAAAAGATTATTAATTTTGTTTTTTTGTGGTTTATCATCATTTTAGATTCACTCTAAAATGATCACTTTTGTTTAGTTTCTTCTTTTGAGTTTACAACATTTGATGATATAATACTATACCTATAGATAGATATATGACTGTATACCATTTCCAATAAATGACAAATCACTGACAAAAAATAAATAAATAAAAACACATTTCAATGAAAATATGCAAAATTGGGCCAGTAGAGTAGAGTACATTAGAGTTGAGGACTGAAGCCCTAACTACAGCTCAAGCAACCGGGTTTCAAATAGTGACATCTAGCAAGCTGACAAGAAATGAGTGTGCCATCCCAGAAGGAGAGGCATTTATCTAGGTATTCATAGTGGGTTGGTGTCATCTGTAGAGTGGAGTAACCATTGGATATGGGGCACAGTGGGAACTAGGGAAGATCATTACAATTTCCCAAGGTATCAAGGAAGATGTGTGGTATAAATGATCCTCATCACCCCCAGCTCTTGTGGTGCAAGACAGGGGGCAAGACTAGAAGGTGTAGGTAGATCTGACATAGGACATGGGTACCAGGACAAGCATACTTTTTGTAAAATATTTATACAATGATTTTTTTTAATGATTTGTGATTCAGTAAAAAGTCAACTTAATGACATGAAGTGTAAATGTATGTGTATGTGTGTGTGTGTGTGTGTGTGTGTGTGTGTCTGTGTGTCTGTGTGTGTGTGTGTGTGTGTGTGTGTGTGTGTGTGTGTGTGTGTGTGTGTGTGTGTGTGTGTATGTCTGTGTGCGTGTGTGTGCGTGTGTGTGTATGTATGTCTCTGTGTGTGCGTGTGTTTGTCTGTGTGTGTGTGTGTGTGTGTGTGTGTGTGTGTGTGTGTGTGTGTGTGTGTGTGTGTGTGTGTGTGTGCACGCTCCATTGTGTGTGCACGTGTGGATGCACATGTGTATGCATTTGTGTCTGTGAGTATATCTGTGTGTATGCTTCTGTGTGTGACATTTGTAATCTATAACCTATAGTATTTAATAACAGTAATTTGCTCTAATGTTGCAAGTGATTAATATGTATCACATTGTCAGATTTACTGTTCAGTGGCATAGTTTGAAATGCTTTCTGTCAATTCACATCTGTTCACAAGTTTTGTTCTTTCTGCGAGCTGACTAAAACAGTTATTACATATCAGAAGCGGTAATTATAAGTAAGTTGTTTCATTTTTGTCGGAGAAATTACTAAACCACATCCACCTGCTCACCTGTATCTTTGGGGTGGTCTTCCATTAACTTGAATCCAAACTTTTTATTTGTTTCTGTATGTAAGCTGAATTGCAGAGAAGCTGGGGATGGGTACAGTTTGTTACATTTCTGTATGCTCTTGGGAAAGAAGTCCTGAAATTTTATAATAAATGTTATTTTCTGAATGAAAAAAATATACTGTACTGCAGTTATGAGACAAAAGTATGAGACAATGAGAACCAAAAGCAATCTTCCATTTATTTGAAAATTGTTCCTGTTTCAGACACAAGATCACCCATAGATTCTATTGATGCTAATGTAACTGAATTAAAGAATCAAACCAGGACTACACCATGGTTGAGATGCATGATTCTTTATTGTAAAGTTAACCATATACAGTGTCACATTATCAAACAAGGGCTACTTTACTCAGAGAATCAAATTTAACATTAAACAATCACCTAATCTGACATTGCCATGTTAAAAATAGAACTCGGTGAAAAATTTGATGTGTGCAGAATGGATTTTAAGATGGAAACGTTGAAACTAAGTAATGGTAGGATAAAAAAAACAATTTTGCCTTAGGGAGGCAGTACAATTTGGTCATAAGTATTCCATGTATAGCAAATATAGATATTTAATGATAAGAAGCCATGTCTGTAGAAACATTGGCTACGTAATAATAATGAGTGAAATTACATAAAGTAATATAAAATTAAAGTGTTGTCAGAAATTGCAGCAGTCATTTATACAGTTTTTGTGGGCATGATTTGTGCTGACAATACTCAGTGTGAATTGTGTACAAGACAATTTTTTTGATTGTTTTTGGTACACTGAAGGTGTTTTTCAGCCTAACTATTTTGGAATATCAGAACTTGTGACAGAATTAAAAGTGTTATGAATTCAGCTGAAGTCTCAGAAAGTGCTTATTTAATAAGGTAAGAATAAGAAATACAAGACTCAGCTCTGTGTAGCTGGATTTTGTGAATTCTCTTTCTGTATTGTGCCATTTTACTTTTCAGAATTTTGTATTTTGAAAAGAATTGACATAATGAATGACAAATTAAACTACAAAGAAAAGCATATTCAGTCTGATGAATTACCTAATCAGTTTGAAGAGTTTTTTTTTCTGACTTGCGCTGTTTAAAAAGATCTTATTCAGACAGATTCTACAGTACAGCCAGTAACTAATGCTGCAAGTAAAGATTCAGTAGCTTTATACATTACAATTAAGAAAGAAGTAACCTAATTGAAGAAAATATGCTTTAATCCAGAAACAAACAGGTCCTAATTGAAAGAATCAACAAAATGGGGACTACCTAGAAACCAAAAAGACAGACTATGTATTTGCATAGATTCACAAGCTTGAATAAAGATGATTAAAAAAAAATAAAAAAGCAGAGCACACTCACTTCATGCATCTGAAAAAGTAAGGTAGGATACTCCATAACCGACTGTGTCGTATGCAACTTAGGGTATATCCAAGGAAAAACTTAATGTAAGACTAAGGGAAGTACAGAAAGGCTTAGACAGACTAACATGAAGCTGAAAATAAGTAAATTAAAAATCAGAGTTGCAGAACTGAAATATATGAGACATGTTTTATTATGAAAAAACTTGTAATCAGACACTGAGAATGAAAGCATCATAGTGCATTGCTTCACTTGAGGGGAAACAAAATATTTCTATAAGTGATGCATTCACTTTTTGTTTTTATTGTGAATCTTTTAGTATTGAAGTTGCAATTATAAAAAGTATAGGAACATGTACACTGGTGCTAGAGTATAGAACAATAAATTAGTTTTGAAGAGATCAAACAATTAGTAAATGAAGTGCCTGCTTTGAAATATTTTATTGTTAATCTGTCAGTCATGTTACAAGTAGGGGTTGAAGTTGTGACTCTAAGGATGGTGAGCCATTTTCTTATGGGAAAAAAAAGTTTATGAAATGAAGTAGGACATATGCTCAAACAGAAAAAAGATATGTGTCCTACAAAGCAAAGTAGAGTAGATCCAATGTAGGCGACCTATCACGCCCTACCACAGATTAGAGGGTGGCTTGGTATAACAGTACCCCAAGGATAACTAAAAAATACAAATAAAAGTTAAGGTTAAACAAAGATATATACAAAGTAAGCTTTATTAATTAGACAACACTTTTGTCTATTTACAAAGACATCATTTAAACAGGATTCAGTGGAATATTATTCAACACTGGCTTACAAAATAAGGATTTTGGGCACCAAATAGGCAGATGTGCTGAATGTGTTTTATTCATTTAACCCTCACCCTTATCCGCATTCTTATTATAATGTAAGGCTGTGAAAAGCTCCATGAGTATACATATGGGTAAGCTATCTTTGTGGAGTCAGAATGCACAGTGTAGTTAAGAAGTACACCCATCCATAGCACAACCCTTTTTTACCCATTTTTGCACGTGGGGTTGGGGTGTCACTTAAAGAGTGACAATCATTCAGATCCAAGGATTACACCACTGAGTGACTAGACCTGCCACAGTTGTTCTGCCACACCACATACTCATAGGCACACTCACATCTATGTCTAATTAAGAATCCTGAATCACTCAAACCCCATGCCATCACTAGAGAGCATGTGCAGAGAGTTCTCTCCAAGACCAAATATACTTCCTCCATGGGACTTGAAATTATACCTGGCTGTTCACTAAATAGTACTAAACAAGCCTTGACAAAGCCACTCATTAAACTGTATAAACTAACTTTAGCCAAAGGCTTTGCCCTGGAGGCAAGGTGCACAAGAATAGTGATGCTCCTGACTAAGGGTAGCCCCAACACCGAACCCAGGAATTATCAGTTATATTTAAAACAATACAGAGATAAGATGATCAGCTTTAACAATTGGCTTAAACACTGGTGTCATTCAAAGGGGATCCAGTATCTGTCTGCCTGGGATGACATGCTGGACATTGCACCTGTCACCCTGGGATTCCGGATATTGGCAAAGGCTCTTGCCACCCCATAGTGCCTTTTAAGGCTCAAATTCTAAACCTACCACCCTAGAACACAAAAAGGAAAAACTAAGGGCAATGCTGCTCAATGCCAGAAGTCTAAATCTCAAAATGCACGAGGCCCTTCTCAGTATGGAGAACATCGATGTCTGTGCTGTGACAGAAACCTGGTTCAAGGCTCCTGAGAGCACCCCAGCTATCAGGTTTTACCTCATATCATGTTCCCGCCCCAAAATCCGGACAATACCAAGAAAGGAGGGTATCCATATTCATCAAGGACACCCACACCTCAAGACTGGTGGCAACGCGCGATGCATCGGAGACCATCCAGGTGCAATTAACCATAGGCAAGACTGCTCTGCAAATTGTAGCATGTTACAGGCCACCCTCACAAACTCAGGAAACTCACATGGCCTTCCTGAAAACACTAGAGCGGATAAATGTATCACCAAACACCATCATACTAGGTGACTTCATTACCCTAATATAGACTGGGAACACTACTCAAGCCCAAACAACCTAGCCCAAAAGTTCCTGGAATTCATAAACTCAAATGCCATGGAACAACTAGTCACCATCCCCACAAGAGGAGATAACATACTTGATCTCATCATCACGAACATGGGAGCACAATGTTCAACACTCACTGGTGAGATCAGATCACAAACTAATCTCGCTGAAGGTCCTCATCCAACCCCCACCTGAAATAAAAAGACCACAGTAATAAACTTCTCAAAAGACGACTTCACACTTCTAAAGACAAGAGTGGTCTCGTTTCAGGCCCCGGAAAACAATACTCAAGCCGCTGAATCACTTACAAACGCCTTCTACCAGCACCTGCAGGACTGCATGGATAAGGCAATCCCAAGCAAAACAAAGACTCTTTGTACCAAAGCGTCAAGTCTGGTGGACCCCAGCCATAAACAAACTCTACAACAAAAGGAGGAAGCTACTACAAGATAGAGCAAAATCCTTAAAAGGTAAGACACCCTTGATCACTATAAGTAAAAACTAAGAGCTCTCATAAAATCATCCAAAGCAAATTTGAGAGAAAAATAGCTAAAGACTCAAAAGACAATCATAAGGCCTTCTTTAGCTATGTTAGAAACCTAGGAGGAAACTCCCAGATATGCTCAGAACTAGTTCAAAATGATGTGAAGATTACTGATCCTACAGACATTGCCAACATACTGGCTGACAGGTTCAGTGCAGACTTCTCCCCTCCCCAAAAGGAGAGATATCTATACCAAATGAGTGCAGCCCCCAAACATCTCCAGCAAGTGAGAACTGCTCTCTCCAAAGCAAAAACACAGCATCCATGGGACCCGATGGTGTCCCCGCTGTGTGCTCCACGAACTCAATGAGGAATTAAACCCACAGCTAGGACAGCTGTTTAATCAAAGTCTTACCTCTGGATACGTACCCAGGCAGTGGCGCACTGCAACTGTGGTCCCACTTCACAAAGGCGGTGCCTCCACAGACCCTGGAAATTACCGCCCATTAGCTTGACAAGCCTTATCTGCAAAGCCATGGAGAGGATCATAATGGACCTCATAAATAAAGACATAGGGAATTTGCAGACTTTGGATCCAACCCAGTTTGGCTTTGTCAAAGGCAGATCATGCCTTTTAAACTTGGTTGACTTTAAACAGTCACCAAAGCCATTGATGAGGAAAGGCAGTCCATACAGCCTACCTCGATCTGGCTAAGGCCTTCGATACAATACCCCACTCGGGTATCATTGAAAACTCATCAGCTTAAATGTTAACCCATACATCACAAGATGGGTTGCAAACTGGCTGAGTGACAGAACCCACAGGGTCAGAGTTGCTGGCGCCATGTCAGACTCAAAGCCTGTCACAAGTGGTGTCCCACAGGGCTCAGTCCTGGGCCCACTCTTGTTTGGCATCTACTTTTCGAAGTACAAGCAAACACAGGAGGGTTATGGCTGACAAAGTTTGCAGATGACTGCAAACTGGGAGCCATAGTAGAAAACACATCTGACACAGATATCCTTCAGAAGGGTCTCACAGAAACGGATAACTGGTGCCAGAGCCATGGCCTAAAGTTAAATGCCAAAAATGCATAGTCATACCCTTCGGGAAAAACAAGGTTACCCCTAGCTACCAAATAGGTGGCAATCCACTGAGCACAGAAGAAGTTATCAGGGACCTGGGGACCCAGGTTGATAGTAGTCTGTCATTCGACACCCATGTAGCTAAAGTAGTTAGGAAGTCCTTCTACATTGCCCACCTTATCATGAAGGGATTCTCATCTAGATCAAGGGAGGTCATAGTCTCCCTTTACTCATCACTCATCAGACCAATGATTGAGTACAATGCCCCATTCGGAATGTATCTGACCCGACACTTGCAGCAGCTGGAGAGGCCACAAAGTTCCTCACCAAAAGGATAAAGGGTCTCAAAATCTGTCCTATGCTGCCCGACTGAAAGAACTCCAGCTCTATTCAGTCGCTTACTTGCTCAGAGGTGACCTTTGCCTAACATACAAGGCCATGTCAAACCCAGATTTGATGAATATGCTTCACCTCAAAAATCTAGATCCATCAGAGCCACAAGGGCGGGAGACTTAAACCTCGACACGGCTATTAATAGGACGTGCTGGAGAGATAGATTCATCACCCAAAGACTCCCTATGCTGTGGAACAAAATCCCGGTACATGTGAGGCAGAGCACCTCGCTGGCCTTGTTCAAGAGAAATCTTGACCAATGGATGGGAGATCGCAGATATACCCCAGGAATTACCTCAGTGTCACTGCTCGACAGAGGCACAGCAAAATAATGGGTATAGTTCCCCATACTAAAGGACAAAACAATGGGCTAGGCTTATAAATGCCCTCGGGCAGATAGCCTAGTATGAACCTATGAACCTATTATCGTAGAGTCTCATCTGCAAAGCCATGGAGTATATTATAAGTGACTTGATAAATATGATATCAAAAATCTCATCTGACTAAACTTGAAAGAGTTTGGCTTTGTCAAGCATAGATTCTGTCTAATGAACTTGATTAACTTCTTCAAGAGCATGATTTAAGTTGCCAACAGCTGTCCACTTGGTGTAGCTTTAACTGGGCCATGCATTTGACACCATTCTCAATGCAAGCATAGTTAGTATGCTTAACTCTTTAAATAGATTCTTGTCTGTTGAAATAAATAGCAACTTGGCTAAAAGAACCAATGTAGTATCCATAAAAAAACAGATGCAAAAATGTAATAAGATTTATTGCATACAGTTATATTTAAAACAAGCTCCTAAGAGCAGAAACAGTGGCTTCATTAAATAATATACAAACAACAATCTATTCTAATTAAATATCCATTTTATCTATTACATGATACAAAAAAAATGTGAAAAATAAACCTATTTAATAATGACAAATACCTGCACCAAAAATTGTTTACAAATAAAGTAAATGCAATTTCATCCAATTAACCCTGTTTCCTTTCTACCTCTTCATATAACAATTCCTGTTGGTAATATACTAACTTACCTTTAATTTCTCTAAAATGGCTAAAATTTAACAACATAAAAATTAATTTTCTTCTAAGTTGTAACTGTTCTTAACCAATGTTTTCACATTGTCTAATTTGGTATTGTTTAAACTGTAGATTTTTTATTTTTATTTTTTGATTGTATTATTTTTGAAGATTGTAAAATTAGTGCTCTTAAAATGTTTTTGTAATACTTTGGAGCTTTTCTCCCCTGGCCCCCACTGAAAATGGGCACCTACATAATCTACCTTTCATGGTAATCGAATGTCAATTTATGACTGAATAAGTAAACTGACTATAATTTATAAACTTTCACTAAAAATCAGGTAAGAACAGGGCTTCTTTATTTATGGACAGTGAATCTGTGTGTGTCTGTATTAAATGCTTGCATTCTTTTTGCAGTGCTCATCACTCAAGTACGTATGAATATGAACTTAAAAGGATGAGAAGTTTGTACTACATACAATAACCAAGTAGTGCTGCATAATGATTTCTGTCTACAGTCATCTAGTATAGTAATTGTTTAAATTGTTGATTTTCTTAATTGTTTTTATTGGATTATTTTTGAAGATTATAAAATTATTGTTCTTCAAACATTTTATAATACTTTAGAGCTTTTCTCCATAGGCTTACACTGAAAATGGGTACCTACCTAGTCGGAATACCCCAGTAATCAAATGTCAATAAAAAAAAAATAAAGTATAATATTTAGCATTGACTAGGTCAATTGCTGAGTACAATGCCCACTTCTGCATGTACATCACAAAACATATAATAGAACTGGAGATCTCAGAGGTCCCTCCCTAAAAAGATCATTTGACTAAAGGCCTAGGCTTCCAAAAAGATTGTAAGCACTGTCCCTTTATTCAGCATCTTAGGCATTCCTGAAAGGCATTCCTGAGGCAAGATCAATGGTTTGCCAGTAGGGATCTGGCTGTGACAGATCACTTGTATCTCTACAAATCAAATACTTCCACTAATACCAGAAGCAAGGACCTAAATCTTCCCCAGCAGACAAGTAGACATGATGGAGAGAGAGGTTCATGCTGTAAAACCATCCCCATCACTGAATCATAGGAACATTGGAACAGACTCCTCCAGCAAAGTAAAGAGTGTACAAACTGTCATCCTTCAAACCAGACATGGACGATTGGATGTGTACTCACAAATTTACCTTGGGCTTGATGGGCCTTGCCCTCCTCAAGAGAAGGATAATGGTTTATCAAGGGGTGCTGTAAAGGCATATGTTTTTGCAAGATTCAGTTTCCTTCAATATTATATTATTCTGTGTTTCTATGAATAACTTCAAGACTGTTATGTGGGCAATGCATATCCTAGCAATAATCTGACAGGACAATTTCTTTTGCAGTATCAAGATACTGATGGAGTTAAGTTGAATTAGATTATGAGTCACAACTGAGTACTTTGAGAAAAGAGAAAACACAGAAATGTATGTATTTTTTGGGGGAGGAGTAAATATTTTGTTCTGCCCAAAATTTCCAAAGATATTAGTCCATACACAACAATTATTAACTTTGCAGATTGGAGTCTGTCAGAAACTGCACCATTAATTAATTTCAACAAACTTACAAAATACTAAATATTTTACTCTGCACATTCATATCTCACAAAAGATAATTAATTCTGTCTCTGAACAGGTACATGATGTTAAAAATCCAGTAATAAAGCACAAAATACCTATAGCTATAATGGGATGCAGCACCTAATCTAATTTATCCTTAAGTAACAGCTGCCTAAAAAAATGAAACTTCACCTCCCCAGCAAACCGATAGATCCTCAGAAGGAAATGCAAAGAGGGTACATTCCCCAGATGTTTGTCAAACAAATGATTCTTGACAACAAAAATAAAGTAAGTGATATAACTAAAGCAGACAGACACACACACAGACACACGCACACACACACACACACACACACACACACACACACACACACACACACACACACACACACACACACACACACGTGCACGCGCTGACCATTTGGAGTTAGAAATCAACCCTTGTCTGCATTCTTAAGCTATGATCTGTAGTAAAACGATTAAATAATAGGTGTGTATAACAGTAAACTTTACTGACATGCATAGACAATGCTTAAATGTTCACTTTTTGCCAGGCCTCCTATTCATTGAAACAGGTTAGTTAACTTCTTGTTTTAATCAAAATATCATTATTTTTATAACTTTAAGACATTTTAGTGAAAGTATAATAGGGGCAATGTTTCAAGTTAATTTATAAGGTGATTTTAAATGTTCATGGTATGCAAAGTTTCAATGTTGACGTCATATTTTTGTATTTAAATCACTCTAGGAAGTGGACGTTATTTTAAATTATAACTTCTGATGAAGTTGGCGAAGTGTCGCTGATGAAAAGCAGGATTGTTCTGTTGCTTAAAATAAATTTTTCAGTGGTTGATCGTATTTACGTATTGTGAAGTGGATTTCTAATTATTTCAGTATTCTGGTGGATCGTTCATCTGGCTCACATTTTTTTTTCCTGGTTTGTTGTCGTTTTGGAGTTGTAAATCTGCATTTTGCCATTATAGTTTATGGCATGCAGAATGTAAACAATACCAATGAGCACTGGCTGTCAAGCTGAAAGGGTCCGTTTTAGTGTAGTAACTAACAACCTACACGCTGGGGTATTCATATGAGGGGAATGTTACTGAATCACAAAATATTCTAAGTCTACACACTGTACCTAACTGTGTAGGTACTAGAACAAGATCATGTAGGCAGAAGGAGCAGCTTACAAGAAAAGGTGGTGTGTAATGCCTACTGTAAGAACATTGGAGCTCAGTGGCCTGTGTTTGCCCTTAGCTAAGCACAGCTAAGGAAGGGGATGTGTTAGCACTATTTACATTGCTTAAATGGGTGTGCATGGCTGCCAACGGGTTTTAAATTAAAAAAAAAAAAAAAAAAAACAGGAAACAGCAGCTGTGTTTACATTTGAACACTGTGAATGGGTGGCACACCTCAGGGCTTAAACTAGGAGAAAACTGTTAATGTGAAATAGCAGTAGAAAAGCAATCAAGGAGAAATAGCATAGCTGGCAGGTGGAATGTATCAGAATCAGCCAATTACACAGCCAACAGCCCATAACATCACTATAAACTATGCAAACATCTTTCAGACTGTTTTTCCCACAAACACTACACCACTGGTGTACACAGATGGGGGATTTTTAACTGGCAAAACTAACTAAAAATTGTATAGGTTGCTGTTGCTTTACTCTATCAATATTTGCTAGAGGCTGAGGGTGGTGAGGAGGAGAATGCTGACAACTGACCTACAGTGAGGAGGGGGAGATGAGTGTACACACCCAGGAAACCTACAAGGGTCTACATGAGCTGGAGATAGTGGAGTGCTATAGGATGAACAGGGACATTCTACAGCAAATCATCAAGCTGTACCGGCCACACCATATACACAGAAATAACAGAGGGACACCCATCCTAGTAAATACCAAGGAATGTGTAGGCTTAAGAATACTAGCCACATATACCTTCCAAAGACCAACTGGGGATATCATGGGAATCTCACAGGCATCAGCATCCAGGGTACTCCACCAGATCCTGGATGCCATGACACCACATGCCAATGAGCATATATATTTTCCCAACACATGTGAGACATTGACCAGAAGTATGCGTCTCTTCCACTGTAGAGCAGAATATCCGGAGGTAGTTGGTGCTATAGACTGCATGCACATCAGAATCAAAGCACCACCCTTTGGGCAGCTTGCAGCCTTATAAGCTCTGTGGTGCTTGCAATAACTGCATAATACTGTAGTGTAGCAAACTAGGCAGGTAAGAGTGCTAGTCCCAGTCCTGGCAACTGTAAAAATGTGTGTGTTTGTGTGAGAGAGTGTGTGTGTCTTTGTAGAGACATGATTTTGAGGCCATTCACACTCACTACACTTCCCTTACCTCTCCTTTAGCACTGCTGCTGATGTCACTCACCTATAAAGATACCTTTGCACAGTTTTCTAATATATAAACCCTGTGGCGCTTGTGATAACTATATAATGCTATAGTGTAGCAAGCAAGTTAGGTAGAAATTTTAATCCTGGTCCTAGCAACTGAGAAAATGTGCTGTTTGTGTGAGAGAATGTGTGTGTCTTTGTAGAGACATGAATTTGAGGCAATTCACACTCACTACACTTCCCTTACCCCTCTTTAAGCACTGTTGCTGATGTCACTCATCTTGAAAGATACCTTTGGACAGCTCTCCAACATATAATCTCCGTGGGGCTTGAGATAACTGTGATACTATAATGTAACAAACTAGGGAAGTAGAAGTTATAATCCCAGTCCTGGCAACTATGAAAACTTGTGTGTTTGTGAGAGAGAGTCTGTGTGTCTTTGTAGAGACATGATTTTGAGGCCATTCACACTCACTACACTTCTCTTACCCCTCCTTCAGCACTGCTGCTGGTGTTACTCAACTTCAAAGATACCTTTGGACAGCTCTTCAACATGTAAGCTCTGTGACACTAGCAATAACTGTGTAATGCTGTAATGTTGCAAATTAGTTAGTTAGAAATTCTAATCCCTGCTGTGGTAACTGTGAAAATGTGTGTGTGTGTGTGTGTGTGTGTGTGTGTGTGTGTGTGTGTGTGTGTGTGTGTGTGTGTGTGTGTGTGTGTGTGAGTGTGAGATAGTGTGTTTGTCTTTGTAGAGATGCGATTTTGAAGCCATTCACACCTACTACACATCCCTTACCCCCTCCTTTAGCACTGCTGCTGATGTCACTAACCTTCAAAGATACCTTTTGGCAGCTCTCCAGCATATAAGCTCCGTGGTGCTCATGATAACTGTGTGATACTATAGTATAGCAAACTAGTTAGGTAGGAGTTCTACTCTCGGTCCTGGCATCTGTAAAAATGTTTGTGTGAGAGAATGTGCGTGTCTTTGTAGAGACATGATGTTGAGGCCATTCACATTTACCACACTTCCCTTACCCCTCTTTCAGCACTGCTGCTGAAGTCACTTACCTTCAAAGATACATTTGGAGAGCTCTCCAACATGTAAGCTTTCTGGCACTTGTGATAAGTGTGTGATACTATAGTGTAGCAAACTAGTTAGGTAGTAGTTCTCGTCCTGGTCCTGGCAACTATGAAAATGTATGTGCTTGTGTGAGAGTGTGTGTGTCTTTGTAGAGACATGATTTTGAGGTCATTCACACTCACTACACTTCCCTTACCTTTCCTTTAGCACTGCTGCTGATGTCACTCACCTTCAAAGATACATTTGGACAGCTTTCCAACATATAAACTCTATGGCACTTGTGATAACTGCATAATACTATAGTGTAGCAAGCTAGTTAGGTAGGAGTTCTAATCCCAGTCCTGGCAACTATGAAAATGTGTGTTTGTGTAAGTGAGAGTTTGTGTGTCTTTGTAGAGACATGATTTTGAGGCCATTTCCATTCACTACACTTCCCTTACCCTTCTTTTAGCAGTGCTGCTGATGTCACTCACTTTCAAAGATACCTTTGGACAGGTCATTAGCATATAAGCTCCATGGCGCTCACAATAACTGCGTGATACTGTTGTGCAAAACACTACTTAGGTAGGTGTTCTAATTACAGGTCCGGCAATTATAAAAGTGCATCTGTGAGTGTGTGTGTGTGTGTGTATCTGTAGGTTGAATTATTTTGTGTCTATACACAGCCAGTACATTTCTTGTGTGAGTGTGTGCGTTTATATCTGTAGGTTGAAGTATTTTGTGTCCATACACAGCCAGTACATTTCAAAGTGTAATACTTTACAACTGCTGCTGATGTCATTCACCTTAGAAGTATGTTTGCACGCTGTTCTACCTATAAGTTCTGTGGTATGTTTGATAAATGTGTAACAATGTTGTAGCAATAACTACATAGGTAGGGGTTTGAATCTCATTCCCAGCAAGTGTGTGTGTGTGTGTGTGTGTGTGTGTGTGTGTGTGTGTGTGTGTGTGTGTGTATGTGTGTGTGTTTCTACCTTAAAGATTTTGGCCCCATTTACACCCAACATACTTCTCAGTGCCATACTTTATCAGTTCTGCAGATATAACTTACCTTAGAAGTACCTGTTGGCACCCCTAAACCAGGTAAGCTCAGTGGTGCATGTGGTAAATGCGTAACATAAAGGTCTGAAACCTTAGCTGGATAGAGGTTTGAACCTCACTCCTGGCAAATGTAAATGTTTGTGTAGGGTAAAGTATTTTATGAAATCTCTAACCCACTACATCACCCAATGCATTATTTACAAGGGCTGGATAGGGATTCAACGCTCAGTACTGGCAAGTGTGTGTTTGTGTGTGTGTATGTCTCTGTCTGTCATCAGTATCCTGTGGGGGTGATGGTGTGATTGTATAATAACAGGATCCAATGGGGGTGGGTTTTGCTAAATTATTATATTGATGACCTATATGTACCAATGTCCACATTACAAGGCCACCAGTTCATAGGTTCATAGGTTCATAGGTTCATACTAGGCTATCTGCCCGAGGGCATTTACAAGCCAAGCCCATAGTTTTGTGGCTTACGCCACCCCTTTAGTATGGGGAACTATACCCATTATTTTGCTGTGCCTCTGTTGAGCAGTGACACTGAGGTAATCCCTGGGGTATATCTGCGATCTCCCATCCATTGGTCAAGATTTCTCTTGAACAAGGCCAGCGAGGTGCTCTGCCTCACATATACCGGGATTTTATTCCACAGCATAGGGAGTCTTTGGGTGATGAATCTATCCCTCCAGCACGTCCTATTAATAGCCGTGTCGAGGTTTACGCCTCCCGCCTTGTGGCTCTGACGGATCTAGATTTTTTGAGGTGAAGCATATTCATCAAATCTGGGTTTGACATGGCCTTGTATGTTAGGCAAAGGTCACCTCTGAGCAAGCGTGGCGACTGAATAGAGCTGGAGTTCTTTCAGTCGGGCAGCATAGGACAGATGTTTGAGACCCTTTATCCTTTTGGTGAGGAACTTTGTGGCCTCTCCAGCTGCTGCAAGTGTCGGGTCAGATACATTCGAATGGGGCATTGTACTCAATCATTGGTCTGATGAGTGATGAGTATAGGAGACTATGACCTCCTTGATCTAGATGAGAATCCCTTCATGATAAGGTGGGCAATGTAGAAGGTCTTCCTAACTACTTTAGCTATATGGGTGTCGAATGACAGACTACTATCAACCTGGGTCCCCAGGTCCCTGATAACTTCTTCTGTACTCAGTGGATTGCCACCTATTTGGTAGCTAGGGTAACCTTGTTTTTCCCGAAGGGTATGACTATGCATTTTTGGCATTTAACTTTAGGCCATGGCTCTGGCACCAGTTATCCGTTTCTGTGAGACCCTTCTGAAGGATATCTGTGTCAGATGTGTTTTCTACTATGGCGCCCAGTTTGCAGTCATCTGCAAACTTTGTCAGCCATAACCCTCCTGTGTTTGCTTGTACTGAAAGTAGATGCCAAACAAGAGTGGGCCCAGGACTGAGCCCTGTGGTACACCACTTGTGACAGGCTTTGAGTCTGACATGGCGCCAGCAACTCTGACCCTGTGGGTTCTGTCACTCAGCCAGTTTGCAACCCATCTTGTGATGTATGGATTAACATTTAAGCTGATGAGTTTTCAATGATACCCAGTGGGTATTGTATCAAAGGCCGCCAGATCGAGGTAGGCTGTATGGACTGCCTTTCCTCATCAATGGCTTTGGTGACTGTTTCAAAAAGTCAACCAAGTTTAGAAGGCATGATCTGCCTTTGACAAAGCCAAACTGGGATGGATCCAAAGTCTGCAAATTCCCTATGTCTTTATTTATGAGGTCCATTATGATCCTCTCCATGGCTTTGCAGATAAGGCTTGTCAAGCTAATGGGCCGGTAATTTCCAGGGTCGGTGGAGGCACCGCCTTTGTGAAGTGGGACCACAGTTGCAGTGCGCCACTCCCTGGGTACGTATCCAGAGGTAAGACTATGATTAAACTTACCTTAGTGCTTGGTGTAGACATTCTACAGCCTTAAATGTGTAGTGCCATGTGAAATGACTATGTGACAGTATGGAATAGTTAACAATACAGGAAACCCTTCTAATACTCAGAGACCACTCTTCACCCAGGAATCATAGAAAACACACTTGGCTAGGCATCAACTACTATATCAGTAGTTTTCTTGCAAACTGCCTCACAGATAGCACCCACGGTGTGATTGCAGTGCACTCCATGTCAAACCGATGACCAGACATTACTGGTGTCACACAGAGTATGGACCCATGTCCTCTCATGTTTGGGATCTACCCTTCTGAGGTGCATGGAGAACACAAAGGCACCCTGTCTGAAAATGTTTGCATACAACAGTAAGGTGGGTGGTAGCATTCCCAATCCACTTGATGTTGACATCACGCACAAAGGCCACTCTGACACCTATGATTGTCAGAACACTGGACATTACCTCAATGCCAGGAGATGTGCCATTACCTTTGGGAACACCATGGCTCACATGAAGTAATACATTGGTGGTAGTCCACTGAACAGTGACATTATAACAAAATGGGGAACACAGGTTGACAGTCAGCTGTCTGTTGATTACAACAGTGCCACTGACATAAGAAAGTACTTTGATGTGTTACATCTCCTGACCAAGTGTGTGTTATCCAGCAATTAAAAGGACATGGTCACCCTGTACCCTCCACTCAGTAGCCCATTCAGTGTGTACAGTGGTCCTTTTGCCATGTACCCCACTGGACACCTTCAACAACTGTAGAGTCTGCAAATGTACCCCACCAGGAGAATACCATGCCTTATATGCATGCCATGTCTAGACAGACTCCAATAACTCCAATGAATCACCAGATCATACTGTCTAGTTAGGTACAATCACTACCTCAGTTACACAGCCATGTCTCACCAAACTAGGTCAGGAATGCTCCATCTGAAGATACAAATCTGTCCACACAACATGCCCCCAGAGACCTCAAGCACACTTCCACACTTCAAAGGACATGCTTGTGGAACAGGTTTACAGCCCAGACACTGTCCTTGTTATGCAATATAAATCACATACATGTGAAGCAGTGCACATCACTGGCCACCCACAATATAAATCTGGACGGGTGGATGGGGAGTACAGTACCCAACCCTGGGGACCACTCCAGTGACTATACTCATGAGCCACACTGGGGATTATTGTCAGGGGGGCTGATGACAGATTATTCCTTTGGGCTAGCCTTGTAGAGCCTTCAGGCCCATTCACCTACTGCACACCTATGAAGCAATGAACCTATGGATCTCAGTACTGGCAAGTGTGTGTGTGTGTGTGTGTGTGTGTGTGTGTGTGTGTGTGTGTGTGTGTGTGTGTGTATGTGTGTGTGTGTGAATAGTAATCTCAGTGTGTTTGGTTGATGAATATCCCATGGGGCTGTGGTTATTAGCAAACAGGGATGTGTCCAAACCACAACACCTACCATTCTCCACTCTACAACAGATGTTGTAAATCAACATATACCTATGTACAACCCTCAGCCTTATAATCTGTGAGGCATATGCAATCACTGTGTTGCAGACTTGGGAAATCCATGCAGATACAACTGTACCCTGCCTAAGACATGGTAGATGTATTACCACACTGCCATATCCCTTGGTCTTGCTGCAGGGCCACATCCTGGTGACGCACACATGCCTAAAAAGGAAACAGGACACAGCATGTGAGAACACATTCACTCAGCATTAATAATAGCAATAATTCATCATGGCTTACACTGTGCACTCACTATGATGTGTACCCCTTACAAATGCCAGATGAGAGCAACTTGCACAGCATTACATATCTACAATTTAGAAAGTTCGCCCTATACATCAGACCCATATAGCCATGTCTCTGCATCAATGGTTTTGATGGCAGGGATCTGGCACAGGTTTCATTATATGCACAGGGTGGGGTGTGGTTTTGCAAGAAGCCTTGGCTGTGCCATTTGGTTGACAGTATGGGTGTGCATTTGGGGTGTGGGAATGGCATGCCCTCTGCAGGTGTGGTGCATGTGTGTGGAGGTGACCTTATGCAGATTGTGATATATATGTGTGTGTATGTGTGTGTGTGTGTGTGTGTGTGTGTGTGTGTGTGTGTGTGTGTGTGTGTGTGTGTGTGTGTCTGCATGCACACAGACACGACATGTGACTGCCCTACACCGATGTGTTTTGGAGAGCTGTGACTCATACATGGCAGGGTGTGCAGTTCACCATCTCTGGTCATGGACACGGGAACTGGACCTGCCAGTGATATCACTGGCACCACCAGGGACAAGGCCGCACATAGTACTGCTCCCTGATGGTGACTGTTGTCCACTGGGTCCATGTCCCTGTTGTGACCGGCCAGGACTATGTGCTGATGACCTGCCACGTCTTGGCATGGACATCACACCACCCTTAGTATTGCTGGTATTACTGCTCATATGGGACCGTGATGGTGCATGGCCACATGCACACCCAGCTGATCATGGTGCTGAGCTACCTCCACATGGCTGCTACCTCCACATGGCTGCTGCCTCCCATCCACCAAACATTCAAGCACAGATATTCTGCAATGGAGGAGTGGCATGACCTGACCCCACTGTCTATCAGTGATCTCATTGCCCTCACACAGGACCCCAATGAGTTCATGAAAAGCATCATGTGCACCAGTGAGATGTTCTTCAACCAGCCTGTGCATTTGTCTGGTATTACATTTGTTACATGCCTGTCCATCCATTACAGACTGAAACATGTGCCTGGTTACTGCAGCAGTGGCACTCTCAACATGGGCTGGTTGGGCAGCCATTCTCCTCCGAGTACCCCTGCCCACCTGCCTGTGTGGGACCTCACCAGGTCTCTGGCTATGGCTAGTGCCAGGGTGCTCACTTGCCATAGTCGCCACACTTGCATGTTCTGTACCAGCACCCTGCTGTCTTTCAAATGTGGTTACTGGTGATGGGGAATGTGCTGGCATTGTGACTGTATGCGGGGATGGGGCTGCCAAAGGTGGGATGCCAACTGATGACACAGATGCAGCCCCTAACAACCCCACCTGTGCCTCAATATGGGTACCACCATGGTCAGACAATATGGGTATCACCATGGTCAGAGTCACCAAACAAACTGTCATCACTTACATAGTGAGAAGGATTGTAACCACCATGTCCACCTGTGAGGAAAAGGCAACATATGTACATTACTATCGGCACTATAAGGTTTGCTGGTACACACACTCACACTTAAACACTCACACACATGAGGTGTCCCACACTCATTCCCCGGACCTCACATTATGCAACAGATGACAGTCATGACACACGCTCAGACCAAAACAGACACACTATGGACAGGCCCTCAACAACATACAGTGCATACCTTTCAACTTACTATAACTACAAATTTACACCAGTGGGATATGTGAGTATTTTTAATTGGTGGTGAGATTTCACCTACAACACACTGCACCCATGTAAACATTACCGCTGTTTATCTGTACAGCACTGTGGCAAAACCTACGGAACATACCTACCAACTGTACTGACTTTCCAGGAATATCTACATATGTGATTCCTCTTTCATCTTTCCTGTCTGCTGCTCATACCTGCTATGTTTCTCTGATACATTACTGGTTTGTCCAGTGGATTGGTGACCCTACTTAATGTCATACTGTGATTTACAGATGGCATAACCTGCAGTACATGTATTTGAAAACAAGGGTGGTTACTCAAACAACTTCCCAAGCTTACAGTGGATATAGTAATTTTACAGACCCTGGTAACATGCAAGGATATTGTGAAAAATCACATGCGACACCAGTGATATTCCCATAACATTTCCACCATTTCATTTGACATATAACCTGTGCACTCCAATTGAAGAAAATACATGTCATGTAGGGGTAAGATATCATAAATGATATGACTGCATTAGACGGGTTGCATGGGGAGCAAACCTGTAAACCAGTACTCTGGTAAAGTACCTGTTGATCTCAGCACAGCATTCAGTCCTCTTGGGAAGATGTGTATCAGCATGGCACATCTTGACATGGCACTATTTTCCCACTTTCCCTTGCAAAACACATCTTAGTCCATCATATTGTGAGGCCATCCCTTGTGCACACTGGCCGTCAGGTCACCACACAGATTGTCTGTTGTAGTAATGTGTTGTCTCAGGCTTGGCCACTGCAGATTTTGTTCCATTGAAGCCATCCTTTGGTCCAGTGGCTGTAAGTTGTGGGCCATTGCTGTCTGCAATTTTGGGAGTCCCCATCCAAAGCGATGTGGCAGACATCAGAAGGATTATAGCCACAAGGGACACGAGTTTGAAACCGGTCATAATACACTCCAAGTCAGCTACAGCCACAGTTCAAACCTGTGACCCGCAAATGCAAAGCAGGACACTGCCATCAGCCTGCTTCAGTGTGTGGGTATTCTGGTTCTGCTGTTGGGCAGTGCTGTTTTGGCCAACACTTACATGACCATATTGTGGACAAATGCAGTCTTAACTTGGTGTCATAACACCTTAACACATTTCTACACATGCTTTTTGAAAAGCTGATGTATTGTTGTCCAGAAGTTACCCAGGACTGGATGTTGTTTGTTGTGAGGAACAGCTGTCATCTCCCAAACACACCCTATATCCAAGACATGTGGAGACCATGGAAGATTGTTGTCACAAGTAGTACACACCCATTACTTTCCACAGATGTCTGATACTCCTGCAGTGTTGCTGTATGGCTACTGGCAGACTCACTGGACATTGTTGGCAGTGTATCCTCCACATACATGTAAGGATGTCCACGTATTCACAATGTCACTGTTGCACCATATCTGGAACACCATTTGATGACTATCTGCACTGGGTTCCATGGCATATCCAGTGCTGTGGGTATGTTTCTGTAGCCTTCTCTGGGCTGATACCTTTCTAAAATGTGATCACTTTGCAGCATGTTAAGCTGTATGTGAGCCATCGTTTTTGCTGTAGCAGGCAACTGTGCGTCTATGTTAGGATATTCTTGGTATGTGAGCTGACTGTTATTTACAGTTAATCCAAGAGTCTGTAATTGATGGCAGGTGTGTATTCAATATGATGTTGTGCTGTGGTTTTGTCACATGTTGCTACACCACAGTATGGGCTTTATCGTGTGCACACATATGCATCTAGTTTATTGCACAATGTCCATGTCACATACTTGCTCCACTAACATATTAGTTTGTTTAACAATTGCATTGTACAGATTATAGGTTGGATAGATGTTTGGTCTTGTGTATTGTGCTCACATTGTCATATATCATAAATACCTGGCATTCAGGTGTGTACACCTGTTATATGTACTGTATAACACCAATGTATACAACATGTCCCTACTCCTGGCCCTCTGTCCCCACATTTTGGCAATCTTTATCGAGATGTCCTGCAATGACAGGTTTCTGAGGTAGATATGCTACAGAGATGTGACAACAAATGCAAATATGGCCCTGTGATATACACTGTGATATTACATAGTGAACCCCACCACAAGTGATCATGCAGATATTGTAAGTTGTCTGTTTGTAACAGTAGTGTGCATGGTCACACATGCCTAGGGTACTGATGAGCCACAATATTAAATTCTCATACTCACCAGCTACTGTCTGTTGTACCTCATGTAGATAAGAGGGACCTAGGTAGTTGTGAAAGAGAGTTATTGTTAGCTGATTCACAATATGCATTTGTCCATATGAATAATGATACAGCTATGCACAGGTACAGTATAAACTATATTACACATGTTGCTGTCCTTTACCATAGATGTGCACTTGTGTGCATTACTAAACCCCAACCACTGATGTATTTTGCACTGACATATGCATCTAAAGACTCTATAGAACACAGTTGTAATGCAACCTCAATACAGTGATGTGCACATTTGTCCTACCTGGACACTCCTCACCTGTTGCCTGGGTGCCACCCACCTTTACGACTGTTATGTCCTGTGCTGATGTTCTAGTGGGGGCTACCCCAAGGTTGGCCAAAAGCTTCTCCATTGCTGTAAGTGGGACCTCTCTGGCTGGCCCCCAACCGGTAGTGGAATGGTGCCTTGCTATGGCAGCAGCCCGCTGCTCGGCACACAAGATCAGGTCAGTCACCCTGTGCCTGACTTAATCATATGTCTGGCCATGGTGGCCCATGTTGTTGACTCTTTCTATGATCTCATCCCATAGGGCAGTCCTCTCCTGCTGATGTTGGTGACCCCGACCAAAGAGGATGTCATAATTCTTCAGGATTGCCTCAGTTATGGCCGCAGTATCCTGTTTGGTGTAGGCAGGCTGCCTCTGCATGTCACCTGTTAGATATAAACAGGGAAACACATCACAGGACCTCAGACATTGCACAGACTTCCTGACAGCGACAGCACATGACTAATTATCATCAAGAGCCACTACATACAAACACATACCCCGTACCTAGCAGCACTGTATGAACATACATTGTACTTCTGATCCTGTTGTGTCATACTTCCCCCCATGAGGGCCAGTACATTCCATAAACCACCATTCACATTTGTGTAGAGGGGTGACTATGTCTGTGTTCCTTGCAGATGGGCTGTCATTGCTGCTCAGGCTTGGCTTACATACAACGTCTAATGGAGCTGGAAGCATATGTCTGAGTTCATGTAGGATGCAGACAGGAATGTTATCAGTCCCAAGAGGACTTGCTATTTTCACGTTTAAGTGTGTGGTGTGCACCTGATCCATGATGATGAGGATAGGGGTGCATGTGGTGTGCTTATCAACCTATACTGATGTTGAGCCAGAGGGGGGTGATGTTTGGCCTAAACGTGTCTGCAGCAGGTTGGATGTAGTGATGGTGTGTGTGTATGTGCTATGACTGACCTCCATTACAGGATGGGCTGGGCTGTTGCCTATGAGACTGCAGACCTATGTGAAGATGGTCTTCTGGTTGCCCTCTGTGAATGTGTCCGATTTATACTCAGAGTCAGCCTTACAGTAATCCACCTGTGACCTACTATGGTCTTTCAGACAAAGGATTACATGCTAGGCAGTTCGTGCCTGCTCCTATTTCCCCCTGTACAGGCAATATAGCATCCTCTTATGTGCTTTGTGCACTACTGCTGTCCAGCAAAGGTGTTTACTCTACTTTGGTGGAGACAGGTTGTACAAGTTAGGCATCGCTGAGGCCATACAACTATAACTGTTTGTAGCAGGCATGGACACAAGTTCATAAGACAGTTGGACACCTCTACTATTTCTAGATGATACTTCTGATTATGACAGTACCCATGTTTGTGTCCAGGCAATGCAACAACCATTAGCTGTAGAATTGTAATGCTGTTGGATGCACAGACATTAGGATTACACATGGATACAACATGTACAGCTCATTTACATGATGTTTTGCATCCCATGTCATGTGGTATGAGGCAGCCAGATACACCTAACCATACCTGCATACACCTGCACAGGTAACAACTGCTATACATTTATGTTATATGTCAGTATAGCACACTGTCAAAACACTTTTGTTGCTAGGTCATTTCTGTCAACCTGGTAGGCTGGGACGTGGAGGATGCCGTACATACATGGTGGGCTAGGGGCCAACATTAGTGACACTGTCTTCATATCGCTGTAACACACATATGTCAGTTGATAGTTGGGTAGCCTTTGCATTCACAGTCATACCCTGGAGGATGTGCGATGCTCCTATGGCAGACAGAGAGGGGAATGTCTAGGAGTGTGGTAGTGAGTGGGGGAAACATTTACTGTTGCATGTATGGCTAGTAATGGTAAAGAGCTAGTATATATGATGGACAGATGAAAGGTGGAAATATTGTGTGTGCCACAGACAAGATGGAAGGGGGTTATGTCTGTGTGCATCATACTCAGGTACATATAGTTTTAACATGGTGTGTCTGTGAGGGGAAATGGTGTACGTGTTAACCTAATGGAGCATTATGCCAAGAGTGTGCATGGGAGTGTTAAGAGTTTCATGTAGAGCAAGGTGTAAGCATCTGGGAATTAATGGTGCAATGATGACAGTTGTTAGTGCATATGCTCCACTAGTTGCATGTGTGATGAATAAGACTGACGTACTTTGCTGTGGTTGAATGAAGTGGTGATGACTGCACCCAAAGGTTAGAGAGTGGTGATTGGAGCAGATTATAATGGGAAAGTTGGTGAAGGTGACAAGGGGATGCAGAATTGATGGGCAGGTATGGTGTTAAGCAAAGGAATGCAGAAGGTGAGATGGTGGTGGAGTTTGCAAAAGAGGTTGGACATGGCTGTAGTGAATAAGTATGTTTACGAGACCAAGTGGCACAGGGAGATGGACAAGAGTGGAGGAAGATGCACACAGGTGGAGTTTCTGTGGAATGATGAAATACATGGGAGTATACATTGTAACAGATTGGTGAATGAGAAGTGGGATTGTCAGACAGATGAAGACAGTAGACAGGAGTATAAGTAGATGGGGTGCATGGCAAAGAGAGTGGCAAAGGCTACGGATGGGGTGTCTGAATGGTTGTATGTGAGGTTGGACACCAACAATGGAGGATAGGACCTGTACCAATTGGCTAGGCAGAAGCACATAGATAGGAGGGATGTGCAGAAAATAAGGCTGATAAAGGATAATGTGGGAAACATACTCACAACCGAGGAGAGTGTGTACAGCAGATGGAAACAATATTGTTATGGGGTGTTGCATGAGGAGAATGAGAGAGAGAGAGAGAGAGAGAGAGAGAGAGGTTGGATGATGTGGGTTTGGTAAATCAGGAAGTGAAATAGATCATCAAGGAGGAAGTAAGGATAGCTACGGAGATGTTCAAGAATGGTAAGGCTGTTGGTCCAGATGACATACCTGTGAATGCATGGAGTTGTTTAGGTGAAATGGCAGTGGTCTTCTCATCCAGATTGTTTACTGTGATCTTGGAAAGTGAGAGGATGCATGAGAAGTGGGGAAAATGTGTTTGGGTACTGATTATTAGAATAAGGGTGGTGTGCAGTGCTGTAGTAACTACGGAGGGATAACACTGATCAGTCACAGCATGAGGTAATGGTAAAGGGTGGTGGAAGCTAGGTTAAGAAGGGTGATGAGGATTACTGATCAGCAGTATGGTTTCATGGCAGGAAAGATCAGTACAGATGCGATGTTTGCTCTGAGAATGTTGATGGAGATATATAGAGAACATCAGAAGTAGCTGCGGTGTGTCTTTGTGGACTACAGCATATTACAGGATGCCTAGAGAGGAGTTGTGGTATTGTATGAGGAGGTTAGGAGTGGGAGAGGAATCCTTAAGACTGCTACAGGATATATTCAAGGCTAGTGTGGCAGTGGTGAGTTCTGCATTGGGAGTGAGAGGGGCATGTCAGGTAGAGATGAGAGTACATCAGGGATCAGCTCTGAGTCCTTTATTATTTGCAGTGGTGATGGACAGGTTGACAGATATGGTCAGACAGGGGCCCATGTTGATTGTGCTATTTGCAGATGATATTGTGGTCTGTAGTAAGAGTAGGGAACAGGTTGCTGAGATACTGGAGAGGTGGAGTTATGGACTACAACAGAATATATGTGTGTGGATGGAAGGGAGGATGGAGGAATGGTGAGGATGCGGGGAGTACAGATTGCAAAGTTGGATATGTTTAAATACTTGGGAACAACAGTTCAGAGTAATGGGTAGTGTGTAGGAGAGGTACAGAAGAGAGTGTGGGCAGGATGCAGGTGGTGGAAAGGAGTGTCAGGTGTGATTTGTGACAGACAAGTACCATTAAGAGTGACAGGGAAGGTCCACAAGAGGGTGGAGAGACCAGCTGTGTTATATGGGTTGTAGACAGTGGCATTGATAAAAAAGGCAGGAGATGGAGATGGACATAGCAGAGTTAATGACACTATGATTTGCAATGGGTGTGCCAATAGTGGACAGGGGTAGGAATATGTATGTGAGGGGCCAGCCCAGGTTGGATGCTTGGTGACAAAGCCAGAGACTGGCAGGATGATGTTGGTCTGGACATGTGATGAGTAAGTATGCTGAGTATATTTGGGAGAGGATGAGGCAGCCAGGTTAGAGGAAAAGGGGAAGGCCTAAGATAAGGTGTACATATGTGGTGATAGTGGACATACAGTTGGTTGGTGTGACAGAGCAAGATACAGAGGACTGGAAGACATGGAGACAGATGATCTGCAGTGGTGACCCCTGACGGGAACAGACACATGAAAGGGAAGAAGAGGTTGTAAAGGCAGTGTTCACAGGTTGCCAATTATCTGACAGACATAACACAACTCTTTGAGTACATTACTACAAACCTGAGGCACACATATGGTCAGTGTGCAAAACAGTGGAGAGTTGAATTGTATGAGCTCAGTATATGATAAGCAGTTCAACACACGCAGTTCCAACAGTATTGTACTATGCAAATACCCTGTACAGGTCCCTCACACTTCTGATACAAACATGCATATCATACTTGTATTCACAATTAACATATGGATATATGCAACATCCCAGTAGCTGGCCTAGCAGTGTCAGAGTCAGTATTATTCAACACACACTCCAGTAGTAGTCATATGTGAGCCATCGTTCCCTGGGGTGAGTCGGGACATGAGCTGTGTTCTATGTCACTGCAGACAGACACAGATGCTATGGCCATAGGTTGTAATCAGCAATATATCAGTACAGCAATCGTTGTTGAGAAATATTTGTTGAGCTTCCTATTTTCCACTTTTACATACCCCCTACTACATTCCATTAGTTGCTTACTTGTTTGACATACCTTATTATTTTTTTTTTGTGGATCAGTTGCTGTTCTCCACAGTTTCAGTATGTAGGTCTCTGTTGCTGTGGATGTTTCTGTTTTTTTTTTCCTCTTTCTTTCTTTCTTTCTTTCTTGGATAGATGTAGGTTTTACATCTGTTTTGCATAGGCAGCAGCTTGCCTTTTGTAAGTATTCTCATGAGTAGCTGATGGCGTGTGCACGAATTGTAGTCCCCCACTTGCTAACTATATGTAGAACAGCTGTGGTATCATTCCAGAGTCAATAGCATGGAAGCATACTGCTAAAACTAATTACTTTATGTGGACATTGCCGCATTTCCTTGCCTGTAAGCTGAACTTCATTGAGGTGTCTGACAAACAGCATCACAGAGGGTACTTAAACATACCTCTTACAAAAAAGACTGTGGAGACAGGCCAACAAACTGGGGGGGATGTTCCAGACATGGGGACAGAATGTAAGTATTGCTGTTATACATTTGAAGTAATGCCATTTTGACAGGGTTTGTGTGGCTATGGCTGTTCTGCATGAATTTAAGTCTGACAGTGTTATGTAGTTGACATAACTCTCACCTGTCAGGCTATCTGCAGACTGGCCAGGGTTTGGACTCTTATATTTGGTATGTTACTCACACATTTTGTTTTCTTTGGTAAATCAGTAGCATACTCTGGGGATTGCAGTCAGTAAATGGTAATATCCATGTGTGTTTCTGATTTCATATCCCTCAGAACAGATATGTTACAACAAACCCTGTAACACCAGCAACTTTCTCAGTGTATAACAGCAATATTTCAAGTATGGCCATGTATTTATACCAATTATGTCAGGCTTTGTCCAAATGTCATACAGTAGGAGGTTAATAGGTATAATGGTCTATCATTATTTAGTGCTGTCATTCCTGCTGATGAAAAAGGCTGGTAAACATGTTGGTGTCTGTCCATTCAAGAGCTTGGTGTATGGAGAATGCTCTTAGATGCCCTTGTAACATATGTTATGTGGGGGAGAGTAACACATGTTTTAAAACTAGGCTGTTAGAACATATGAGACATATTACTGATAAGAAAAAAAAAGTTCTATAGCTGTACATTTGAGTAAATCTCACCATGGGGACAGTAGTGGGTTCCAAGGTATTGTTTTGAAACAGGTCTGTTCCTCAGTTTGAAGAAACATTCATAAAAGGACAATTGTTATGTAGAGAATCAATGTACTAATATAATGATACTTTATCCTGTAGAGGGTTAAATGAGGAGTGTAACTGGAGGCTGTGCATTTAATTATGTAATTAGGTGTTAATTGCTTCTTGTGATTAATGAAGTATTTCCTGCAATATTCTACTTCTTGAAGGCTTTGGCCAGGACATCAGAGTATAATGAACATATGTGAATTACTGGCTGGTTGTATTTCTCTTTGCTGTGTTCAGTCATTTTAGTTGTTTTGCTGAGAGGATGTATGTCTGGCCACTGTGTATGGCCTGTCATGATTATTGTAGCAGTGTACTGTTCACTTATTTATTTGGACTGTGGGGGGGGGGGGCAGATGTGTGTCATGAGTCCTTTTCTATCCAGCTGTGCATGCTGCCCCAGTTATGAGACATCTATCAGCAACATATGTTTGTATGAGCATTTTGAGACATGTATGCATATATATATATATATATATATATATATATATATATATATACATATATATATATATATATATATATATATATATATATATATATATTTGTGTGTGCATATATATATAACTATATATATATATATATATATATATATATATATATATATATATATATATATATATATATATATATATATATATATATATATATATATATATATATATATATATATATATATATATATATATATATATACATATCTATATATATATATATATATATATATATATATATATATATATATATATATACACACACATATATATGTGTGTCCACTTCCGAACGTCGAACAGCTGAAATCTCGAAATTTCAGAAGCTCGACCTTCTGAACGGGGATTTGTATACTGCGCAGAATGGGAGATTTCCCCTTTCTGCACTGTAGTGCGATCTCGGAGTTAGAATAAATAAGTAGCGGGGGTGTGGGGGGTGCAGCGGGACATGCCCCCCTTGCAGAAACACTGTTTTGTGCTTTCTTGCTTTTTTTTTTCTTTCCCTTTCAGAAGGTTGAGCTTCTGAAATTCGAACATATGGCTTTGGCCATATGCATTTTGAGATTTCAGCAGTTCGACCTTCTGAAGGGGAGCTATATATATATATATATATATATATATATATATATATATATATTTATGTATATATATATCAAACAACAACAAAGTGCTCCCAGTTAATGCCTCACTATGGAAAATGAAGAAAATAGTAAGTCCAGCAACAGCACCACGTATGAGGCGACCAGGCTCACTTGAATTATCCAGAATACTCAGAGAGTGTATAAAAGCAAAGGTCTTTTATTCACATAAATCCAACAGGTTAGTGCTTTTACGTATTGCTTCCTCAGACCTTGAAAATTCAGATGCTACAGTTGCACTCTTTGAATACTGTAACAGTCAAGGACGAGCCCTTCACTTAACCATTTAAAGGGAAACAATTTCATTTTATACCTGCTGCCAGATAACACAGTATAAAACAATAAAGTTTAAAAGATTGACTACACAACGTCAGCACTTTGAGGTCTGCCTCAAGAGAGGGATTATACCAAGGGGACTTCGTATACTTAAGATGCCCACGTATGGTGAACAGTATCCGGAGCTATTAGCCAAATGGCAGAAGCTGAATGTTGAAGTGAGCATGAATTATATAAGACTATTAATAGATTTTTTAGACCACAAGAGAACGATTTAAGAGAATCTATTATAGAACAACAGCACAGCTTGTATTCACGTTTCTCTGCTGATGCTGTAGATCATGCTTTATCCAATGTCTAGATGGTATCCTTGTATATGAAAGATGGTTATTGCAGCAGAAGTGTGGTAAAATAGATAGAGATGTGCAGGACTTTCAGCATGGTCATGTCTTTACTTTGCCCTGGCTGAATCAAGCTCAAAAACAATCACCTCTGATGAAAAACAGGCGCCTAGGGTCATTGAGGACTGCTGTCATGTAGTAATGGCATCCCTTTCAGTTTCAGACATCTATCTTTCAAAATATTCATCCTAATACATAACCTGCTGGCTATCTACTTTCTGTCTGTCTTCTGTACAGATTTGCAGATGTCAGGTATTACTAAAGCCATACCACTATGTAGGTGCCCACATAGTATTGTGCTGTGGGCTTGGGGCACTGCTGCTAGTTATGACATATGGGACATTCCTTAATCTGGGCCTTGCCCCTTTTCCTTGCCTGTGTGAGGGACATTACAGAAGTGGTGGGCTACAGATTCACATACAGTAGGTTGCAATACATCACAGGACAGGATATGTGGAGACAGCCAAACAACATGGGGGACATATTCCCAGATTTGTGAATACATTCTATGTCATCAGCGCTGTTCTACACATGGTGGATTGATGGATTGACTGGTTTGTGTGAACATACATTCAGTGAGTGACTTCAAGACTGACAGTGATATGTCTCTGACATACCTCTTCATGAGCACGCTGTCCACAGACTGGCCACATGTTTGCCTGTTATGCTTTGTCTGTTCCCCAGAGAGTTGGTGTCCTTGGTAAATCAGTTGTGGACTCTGGAGAATGCAGTCAGTAAATACTCACATCTACTGGTATTACTGATGTCATATTCCTCATAAAGGATATGTTACAACAAACCCGGTAACATCTACAACTGTCTCAATGTATGACAGCAATATGTTTAATCTACCCCTGTGTTTGTGCCTCTGTCCCCAAATGATGTCAGGCTTTGTCCAGATGTCAATGAGGCTTAGATGTATTTATTATCATTATTTCTTGCCTTCATTCCTGCTACCATCCCAGTGATATAGTAGACCCACAGACATGTCAGCAAACAGGCCATAGATATGAGTCCTGAGCCTGTACATTCTGAGGTGAACTGTACATGTGAGAGGCCTGTGTATGTCTGGCCATTGTTAATAGACTGTCAGGATTGTGTACACATGTCATGTGTACATGTTATTTGGGCTGTGTATGGAGGCAGGTGGATGTAAGTGTTATGGCTCCTTATTTATCTGACTGTGCATGCTGCTCAAGTTTCTGCTGATCTTTTGGCTGTATGTGTTTGTAGGGGCAGACTGAGACATGTCCTGTACCAAGGTCAGGATTCGGACTACACTAAGAATCGGGACTGTATATGTTGGGCTAGTGTGTGAGAGGCAAACAATGATGTATTTGTTCACACAGTCCATATACTCTACTGTTCACTTGATTTAGCGGTATGTGACTGTGACAGTGGTGATATTGGTTGTGAGTATACGCTTTCACACTGGTGTCTGTTTGTCAGTGCTTTTACATCCCTGTAGTGCCTGATATATTTGCAAATACATGTGTAATTACCCATAGCAGATTCCCTAATTCAGTTACTTGTGCTATTTCACCATATATATGTTAGAGTACACAGGACAGCAACTGTGTTAGTGTATCTATGCAGTACTGAAGATACATCGCCATTGTCATGGCTTCCACCCACCACTTTGTCAGCCTTGGTCCAGATTAATTGCAGTAAGGGGTTCTGAGCATACCTGTCAACTGGCTGGATTGTTTCAGGATGTACAGGTTTATTGCTCATATTTCTGGTCTGTTTTACAGATTATTCTCATTTCTCTGGTAAATCACTGTGATGATATAATTGTCAGAAAATGAGGACATACATTCATTTACCTACCTAGCACCCATCAGAATATGTATGCTGAAACAAACTGTGTCACTCTGTCAAGAAGAGTACTGGGGGACAATGACCTCTTCCTTCATGGATGCTAATGCGTTAGTACTGAGATGTGCTACACAGAAGGACTTTCTGACCACAGTGGCAATGCGGTGTTCAAAAAGAGACATTGCTGTCAACCTGTGTACCCAGATCTCTTATAATGCCTTCTTTGTTCAGGGGGCTACCAATAATGTGGTAAGTCATGAGAACAGGGTTTTCCCAAAAGGTGATGACAACACATTTTCTGTCATTGAGCTTAAGGCCATGGCTCTGACACAAGTCATTGGTCTCAGTGAGGCCTTTCAGTAGGATTCCACCATCACTTTGGTAGTTAATAACAGCTCCCACCTGCAATTGTCTGAAAACATTGTCAGCCAGAGTCCCTTCATGTTGACATGGATTTCAGAGAAGTTGACACCAAACATGAGAGGACCCAGGACAGAACCCTGTGGGACTCCACTTATGACTGCTTAGCAGTCTGACGAGGAGTCAACTATTTCCACACTGTAAGTCCTATCTGTGACCCATTTTGCAACCCACCTAGTGATATAGGGGGCAATGCCTAACTTATTGAGTTTTTGCATAATGCCTGAGTGGGCAATGTTATGAAAGGCTTTGAACAGATCAAGGTAGGCAGTATGTTCCACCTTGCCTTCATCCACAGCTTAAGTGACTGACTCCAAGAAGTTGAACAGGTTGATTGAGCAGGTATGACCTACCCTTCACAAACGTAAACTGTGTGGGATCCTGAGTCTGCGGATTCCCATATCCCTGTTTATTAGGTGCATTATGATGCATTCCATAGCTTTGCATAACAGACTTGCCAGGCACTTGGGTGGTAGTTCCCAGGTTCTGTAGTTGCACCTCATTTGTGGAGAGGGGTGACTGTAGCAGTGCATAATTCAGAAGGGACAGTGCCTGAGGTGAGGCTGTGCTTGAACAGGGTACACAGGTGAGGTGCCAGGTCACTCTGTAGTTCATGCAGAACACAGCCAGGGATATTGCCAGGTCCCATAGAAGCTGTATTCTTGGCCTTGGACAGTGGTGTTTAACCTCTGCAGCAGTAATACTGGGTGCCTGGCACTGTACTGGTATTGTGGTTGGTCCTTTGGGGGGGGGGGTGAGACGGGTAAAGTTTGCTCTCAATATGTAAGCTTTATATTGGCAACATTTCTTGGCTCAGTCTAGGAGGTATCATTGTCTAGTAACTCAGAGCATATCTTGGTATTTCCATGGTGATTATTTACATAACTGTATGAGGCCTTGTGGTTATCTTTACTATGTGCTCCAATTCTGTTTTCAGAGCTAACTTTGTAGTATTTGATGAGGGATCTCAACTTTTAATTGAGGCTGATAAGGGTTTTTTCCAGTCATGGGACTTCACCTTATTCCATATGAGTTCCCACCTTCTGTAGTACAGTTCCTTTATAACCGGGGTCCACCAGTTTGGCTTCCTTTTTTGGGAGGTGAGGGTCTTGATTCTATTGGGTATGGCGGTATCCATGCATTTGTGTACGTGTTCAT